>NC_133326.1:276076584-276224084 GCF_042186555.1 Aquarana catesbeiana
GCTGATATATTTACAGTGGCAAAAAAAAGTATAGGCATCCCTTAGAATTAATTGGTTTTCTGCCATAGTTTGCCATAAAATGTGATGTGATCCTCATCCAAGTCACAACAATAGACAAACACAATGTGCTTAAAAGTTCATAACACAAAAACAATGCTAATTTCTTGTGTCTTTATTGAACACACCCATTAAACATGCACAGTGATGGAGGAAAAGTAAGTGAACCCTCGAAGTTAATAGCTGGTCAAACCTCCTTTGGCAGCAATAACTTTAACTAAGTGCTTTCAGTATCTCTAAATCAAAATTAGACCTGCACAACCTTCGGGGGGGGGATTTTTGACCATTCCTCTTCCTGCTTCAGATCAGACACATTTGTAGGATGTGTTGTGTTCATGGCTCTCTTGGGGTCATTTCACAGCATTGGGTTAAAATGGTTTCAAAGCTCAAGGTTTTTTACCTTCATGCATGAAGGTAAAAAAAAACCTTCTCTGTCCCCCTCCCCCCCAAATACTAACCTGAGCCCCACCGCGATGCAGTGATGTGCACATTAGCCATGGCTCTTGGGGGACTCTCCCTCCTAATTGGCTGAGACAGCCAGTGAGCCAATGAGGAGAGAGAGAGGGGGGTGGGGCCAAGCCACAGCTCTGTGTGTAAATGGACATGCAGAGCAGCGGCTCGAACCTGCTTGGGTGCCCCTATTGCAAGCTGCTGCTCTGGGGGCACTCAGCAGAAGGGAGGGGACAGGAGCGCCAGCAGGGGACCTGGGAAGAAGAAGATTCGGGCCGCTCAGTGCAAAACCATTACACAGAGCAGATATCTCCTCCTCGCCATCCTGCTATCCCTCCACAGCGCCGATATGGTTTTATTTCTTTATCCACATGCCTTTTTTGGCATCAAAGACTCGGCCTGCCTCCCGTTTCCGTAGGCGAATGATGCCGCACCCCCAGTATCTCCTGGGATGCATGACGTGCAGTCGCATTCAGCAAAGAGGAGGGGGGGGTCTAGCGGACCCTGCACCCGGAAGAGCCAACAGATATCACAGACAACGGACCTGTGCAGTGGCCACAGAGAGGAGGATCCCAGCAGCTCAACGCTGGACCCGCTTGCTGGGGGGGGAGGGCCTACTGTGCAGAAGACAGTAAAAGGTAAGCAGGGAAGAAAATGGTGGGGGGGAGGAAAAAGGCTGCAATTCCTCTTTAAGGTCTGTGCTCTGACTGGGCCACTCCAAAAGACCAGTAATAAAGAGTGGTCACTGCTGTGCTCTCTCCTTGTGCAAGGTGACTAATGTCTCCACCCCCTCTCCATCCTCTCCTGTAGTATTCTGCAGGCAGCTTGTAATGGGTGGAGCCTGCTGGGCCACTCCCACAGCTCTGCTCTTTGCACAGGCTTTGTACAGCACCATGGTGATGATGAGTTACAAGGTGATATCTGGTTTTGTGCACACAGAGTGGATTTATGTAATTCGTGGCTCTTACTAATATATTTAACTGTTTGTAGACCAGCTGCCACAGTTTAACTGCAGCAGAATGGCACGGCTGGGCGAAACGATGTTACCTTGTGTGACTTCGCCCTTTGGCCTTTGGCCACTAGGGGCGAGCACGTGCCTCAGCGTGTGCCCGGAGCGATGACCGCCGGGCACTTGCGATCACTTGTGACAGAGCGAGAACCGGGATCTGTGTGTGTAAACGCACAAATCACGGTTCTTTCAGGGGAGTAGAGACAGATCGTGTGTTCATAATAACTATGAACACCGATCTCTCTCCTCCTAGACAGTCCCATCCCCCCTACAGTTAGAATTACTCCCTAGGGAACACAGTTAACCCCTTGATCGCCCCCTAGTATTAAGCCCTTCCCTGCCAGTGACATTTATACAGTAATCAGTGCATTTTTATACTGTATAATTGTCAATGGTCCCAAAAATGTGTCAAAAGTGTCCAATTTGTCCGCCGCAATATCGAAGCCCCGATAAAAATCGCAGATCGCCACCATTACTAGTAAAAAAAAAAATAATAATAAAAATGCCATAAATCTATCCCCTATTTTGTAGACGCTATAACTTTTGCGCAAACCAATCTATATATACGCTTATTGCGATTTTTATTACCAAAAACATGTAAAAGAATACATATCGGCCTAAACTGAGGATAAAAAAATAGCTTTTTTTAAAAAAAAATTGGGGATATTTATTATAGCAAAAAGTACAAAATATTATGTTTATTTCAAAATTGTCGCTCTTTTTTTGTTTATAGCGCAAAAAATAAAAACCGCAGAGATGATCAAATACCACCAAAAGAAATCTCTATTTGTTGTAAAAAAAAAGGACGTCAAATTTATTTGGGTACAACGTCGCACGACCGTGCAATTGTCAGTTAAAGCAATGCAGCGCCGTATCGCAAAAAATGGCCTGGTCATTGAGCAGTCAAATCTTCTGGGGCTGAAGTGGTTAAAAGAAAGTTTCTGTGTGCTTTTAATTTGTTGATTTGCCATGTATTTAATTCTTGTGTATGATTCTAAAGTGCTCTAGCCCCCCCCCCCCCCCAAGTCCAAATATGACTCTAACAATGTTCAGTTTAGGTGAAAACATGTTTTGCAATAGTTGTCCTTTAAGTAAATATTTCATTTTGAACTGTGAACTGGTTATAAAACCATGCATGGGAGAGCTGAATTGCACACTAGTTTAAAGCAGGGTTGTCAACCTCCGGCAGCATTTTTTACTGACAAAACATTGACATTTTACTGACGGAGCACATTTTTTACTGGCAACCTGAAAAAATTACAGAGCTCCTATTGAAAACTAACACAGTGACTATTTGAACTGTATAAACATGATATGGAAACACCGACAATACCTATAACAAAGTTATTTGCTTGATTTACACTTAAAAAGTCAACACAGCATGAAATTATCAGCCCCTGATATTTACTGGCAGTTGTAAAAAAAAAAAATCACAGTTTTTTACAAACTGTCAGTAAATTTACTGGCGG
The DNA here is from genome assembly GCF_042186555.1 of Aquarana catesbeiana. Taxonomy (NCBI): domain Eukaryota; kingdom Metazoa; phylum Chordata; class Amphibia; order Anura; family Ranidae; genus Aquarana; species Aquarana catesbeiana. Next base: position 276,079,570 of record NC_133326.1, read on the forward strand.
TTGGCAACCCTGGTTTAAAGCAGTGATGCCACTTTCTTTAGTGCAAAAAAACTGCCATGTAGCTCATGAACTAGAGAACAGAAACCTTTCTGCTTCATGACAGCTTATGGTTTTCTCTCCTTAAAGCCAAAAAATTAATTTAAAGCGGATCTCCACCCAAAAGGGGAAGTTCCGCTTTAAGTACTACTTCCCTCCTCCCCTGCCACGTGTGGCATTTCACTGCCCGATTGCCCAACCACTGAGGAAGCGCAGTGCGACTCTCACATGAGCCCCTGGCTGTGAAGCCCCAAGCTGTCATAGCCAGGTGCCCACAAGTTGAAATTCCGGCATCGGGTAGAGGAGAGGGAGAGAAGCAATGGTTCGGGCAAGCACATTGCTGGATCCTGGGACAGGCGGGTGTCTGTTTATTAAATGTCAGGAGCTAAACTTTTTGTAGCTTTTAGACCCCTTTCACACTGGGGCGCTTTTCAGGCATTTTACCGCTAAAAATAGCACCTCCTCACTCTTAATGGCACCCCAGACACACCTAAGAAACCTCTGCGGGTTGCGATCACCAAACTGCGTTTTTAAACATTGTGCCTGCTGTACTTTTTTTTGTGAGTTCCTGTGCCTTTGGCAGCCCTTTAAAATGAATAGGCTGTCAAAATCATGCCATGTGGGAACATGCATGCACAAATGCACACATTCCGATGTGAAATGTGACAGAAAGCCTGGAATTCGGTTTTTCTTTTTTTTTTTGCAATTCAAATTTTTATTGTAAAGATTCCAAGAGTCTGGAATTCCATTTTAATTGAACAAGCTGAAGCAGAAGCTGATTGGTTGCCATGCGATTCCATCTGCTCCAATGTCTGGAGTTGAGTTTTTTGTGCTGTAGTAGTGACAAGCAGTCAGATTCTTTAACTGCCTCCCGCCCGCCGTATAGTAAAATGATGGGCCCAAGGTGGCTCTCTCGTTCTGGAACAACGTCATATGATGTCATCCCACTCTCGTGGGAGCGCAAGCGCGGCGATCGGTGGTGCACTGTGTACCTGGGACACGGCGCATCCCTGATCTCGGTAAAGAGCCAATGACAAGGCTCTTTACCCATGTGACCAGCTGTGTCCAATCACAGCTGATGACATGTAAACAAGAAAATGCTTGTTATCGGATTTACTCTACTTACACTGACAGCTTGTGAGGAGAGGAGAGCCGATCAGTGGTATTTCCTCACAGGGGAGACCTGCCCGGATAATCAGGGCACTGATTATCAGTGCAGCCTCAACTGTGCCCAGCAAGTGATGCCAGTCAGTGCCCAACAATGATACCAGTCAGTGCCCATCAGTGATGCTAGTCTGTCCTGCCTTTCAGTGCCTGCTCATCAGTGACGTCTATCCGTGCCACCTATCAGTGCCCATCAGTGATTCATATTACTGCCTCCTCATTTGTGCCCTTCAGTGCAACCTATCAGTGCCCATCACTCATTTACAAAATTTTGAACAGAAGCAAAAAAAACCCTTTTTTTTCGCTCTTTTTTTGTTTTTTTAGGCAAAAAATAAAAACCTCAGTGATGATTAAATACCACCAAAAGAAAGCTCTGTCTCCAAAAAAAATGATATTCAAAGTGCAACGGCGCTGAACGCTGAAAATTGTCCTGGGCAGGAGGGGGGATTGAAAGTGCCTAATATTGAAGTGATCCTTTCTACAAGTAAAAGTTCTTCCTCGTCCAATCCCTGAACACGAGGAAAGTATCTAGATGTCCCATGGATCAGCGTGTGTCAGGATAAGGGGGCGGGGTTTGGTGGGCGTGTAGAGGGCGGAGATAGGGGCGTGTATAGCACGGTCCAGACAAGTCTCAGGGGGCGGGACTGAGAGGGTGACTTGTGTTTGTGGGCGGGGCTGGCTGCTGTCATCGTGTCCTCGTTAGCCCCTGTGTAGGGATCGCTGTCCGTGCAGTAAGTGATCGGATCCCGGCACTGTCATGTCTGCTTTGGCTCGGTTCCCCGCTGTGCGTGCTGAGCGGAGGGAGGCTCCTATTCACAGCCCGGGCAGAGTGGCAGTAGCCGGGGGGCCCCCCGGGGTCCGGCGGAGGGTTCGGGCTCACCGGCCGCCCCCAGATGTCCGCTACATCTTCCAGCCACTGAAGCCCGGAGGCGGACACAAGTTTGATACCGAGGCCGCTCTGACCGCCTGGTGTGACCTGTGCTGTGGATTCATCTTCTCCGGAGCCAGGCGATGTGCAGGTAGGAGATCCAGACCCCCCCCCCCCTCCAGGCATCAGAGACACCCCCCCCTCCAGGGATCAGAAACCCCCCCTCCAGGCATCAGAGACACCCCCCCCCTCCAGGGATCAGAAACCCCCCCTCCAGGCATCAGAGACACCCCCCCCCTCCAGGGATCAGAAACCCCCCCTCCAGGCATCAGAGACACCCCCCCCCTCCAGGCATCAGAGACCCCCCCCCCCTCCAGGCATCAGAGACCCCCCCCCTCCAGGCATCAGAGACACCCCCGACCCCCCCCCTCCAGGCATCAGAGACCCCCCCTCCAGGCATCAGAGACACCCCCCCCTCCAGGGATAAGAGACCCCCCCTCCAGGCATCAGAGACACCCCCCCCCTCCAGGGATCAGAGACCCCCCCTCCAGGGATCAGAGACACCCCCCCTCCAGGGATCAGAGACACCCCCCCCTCCAGGCATCAGAGACCCCCCCCCCTCCAGGCATCAGAGACCCCCCCCCCTCCAGGCATCAGAGACCCCCCCCCCTCCAGGCATCAGAGACCCCCCCCCCCTCCAGGCATCAGAGACCCCCCCCCCTCCAGGCATCAGAGACCCCCCCCCCTCCAGGCATCAGAGACCCCCCCCCCTCCAGGCATCAGAGACCCCCCCCCCTCCAGGCATCAGAGACCCCCCCCCCCTCCAGGCATCAGAGACCCCCCCCCTCCAGGCATCAGAGACACCCCCGACCCCCCCCTCCAGGCATCAGAGACCCCCCTCCTCCAGGGATCAGAGACCCCCCCCCCTCCTCCAGGGATCAGAGACCCCCCCCTCCTCCAGGGATCAGAGACCCCCCCCTCCTCCAGGGATCAGAGACCCCCCCCTCCTCCAGGGATCAGAGACCCCCCCCTCCTCCAGGGATCAGAGACCCCCCCCTCCTCCAGGGATCAGAGACCCCCCCCCTCCAGGGATCAGACCCCCGTCCAGGCATCAGAGACTCCACCCCCCCCCCCCCCCAGGGATTGGATACCCTCCCCTCCAGGGATCAGACCCCCACCCTCCAGGGATCAGAGACACCCCCCCCCCCCATACCTGATGTCCAGCAATGTTATCCCCCCCCATATGATACACTAGATCCACACCTACATGGCTTTATCTGCCAACATTAAGCGCTTTCTAACAGGTGTCATCCAGTTACAGTGTGGTGTATACAAAGCTTTTAGTTTTTTATTTTAGTTTTGCATAAAGTAGTGAAGGTAGTGAACCCCACCAGGAAAGTAGTGAACCCCACCAGTTTCATTTTTGCTGTCTGTGTCTCGCTGGGGAGATTCCCCTTTACTTCCTGTCCCAGAGACAACAGGAAAGTCCCAAAGTGATCATAATGCCCCTTCTAGGGCTCATTCCGAAGGCCGAACAACGTAAAAAAAAAGGAGCGTATTCTCTGCGTCTGGACGCGACTGGTGGTATACAGCCACCTGTACAAACTTGCGCTCTGGAAGATTTACCCCCTTAATGACCAGGTCATTTTTTGCGATACGGCACTGTGTTACTTTACCTGACAATTGCGTGGTCTGCTATAAAATATACCCGATAAAAAAATAGGAAAATAATCAAATAAATTTAGGTCAATATGTATTCCACTACGTATTTTTGGTAAAATTCTAATATGTGTATATTGATTGGTTTGCGCAAAAGGTATAGTGTCTACAATCTATGAGATATTTATTTTATCTCTTTTTTTACTAGTAATGGTGGCGATCACCGACTAAGTCCGCGTTCACATTGGGCCCGATTTGGCATGCAATTTGACATGTCAAATTGTATGCCTAATCGGCGGCTGCTTCCGGGAATGGCACCATCCGAACCGGTGCCATCCCAAAAGTAGTTCCTGTACTACTTTTGGCGACTTTGGGGGCGACTTGAATAGTCATCTGTGCATGAACCCGCACTTATAGCGGGACTATGATATTGTGGCGAATAGTCAGACACCTAACTGACACTTTTGGGGACCAGTGGCACAAATACAGTGATCAGTACTAAAAATATGCACTGTCACTGTACTAATGGCACTGGCTGGGGCGATCAAAGGGTTAACTGTGTTCCTAGCCAGTGTTTTAGTGTACTGTGGGAGGTGCTTTTACTAGGGGAAGAGATGGAGCCTAGTCCCTGCTTTGCAGAGACAAAGGATCCATGCTTTCTCTCCCGTCAGAACGGCGATCTGCTTTGTTTACATAGGCAGACCGCTGTTCTGTCTCTGTGCTGGATGATTGGTGGGTGCCAGCGGACATAGAGTCTGCAGTACCCGCAGATCAGCTCCCACTCTGTATAATGGGAGCGGGCTGCTGGTGGCACGCATGCTCGCCCTCTACCTGGAAGTGTCTGATCATGACCTAGGTATGTGATCCGGCGCAACAGCACTGCCACCTTGCCATCCTATAGGTAAGTTATATAGTCGGTGAGTAGTTAAAGCTGATCTTCAGACACAAAAAACATTAATTCACATGTATTCCTTATCTTCAAAGCATATAAATCCACTCTGTGCATTAATGGTTGTTCCAAAACCAGTTATTACCTTGTAAAAAGTAGCAGTGACATCATCACTGTGCTGTACATAGCCTGTGCAGAGAGCAGAACTGTGGGAGGGGTTCTTAAAGTGGTTGTAAACCCGTTACAACCACTTACCTACAGGCAAGCCTAGATTAAGGCTTACCTGTAGGTGCTCGAAATATCTCCCAAACCTCCACGGTTTAGAAGATATTTACAAAAAAAGGCGATCGCCGATGTCTACAGCGCAGGCGCACTTTAGACTCCTTTAGAAACAGTGAACGTGCCATTTCTAAAGGGGATCGTCCCATGACTGGCGGCTCCTGCGCGCATGCGTGGGAGTGACGTCATCGCGCTCCGGCCAATCACAGCGCCGGAGCCGCGATACCCAGGAGGAGGATGGATGCTTGGTGGACAGCGGTGACATCGCGGGCTTCGGTTTCAGGTAAGTGACACATAATGGGCTACTATGCGATGCATAGTAGCCCATTATGCTTTATCTTTGCAGGGAGACAAAGAGGAAGTAAAACCCACCAGGGTTTACTTCCTCTTTAAGGCTGCCTGTGGAAAACGATGGGAGGGGGCGGAGACAGGACCTGTCACCCTGTACAAGGAGAGTGAGCAGTAGTGAGCAGTCTTTATTAGGGGAAGCTCCTGCATAGAGGTAAAGTCTCACACTAGATTACTGCACAGATCTGGAAGAAATGTACACAAAGTACACCAAGATTCCAGTAAGAATACACATGACTCTTGTATTTAGACAATATTTTCTTATTTCTGGACTGCAGCTTTAAAGACAGGCTGTACTCTGATATCTACATGTTGGAGATATTACATGTGTACAGGGATGGATGTGCACCCAAGGATGCAGATAGTTTGTGTCCTGTGTGCATTGACATGCCTGTCATTGATTTGGAGAGGAGGCTGTAGGCAACACCTGGGACCTCTGGGCACAGAAATCTATCTTTTTTTATGGTGTACGGCCCTCTGTACTCATGTGAATGAGACCTAAGACAGTTGTCACTAGGTCACGTGTCCCCATTGGAAGATTTCCTCTTGCATCTTCCCCAACTCTATTTAAAGTGATTGTAAAGATTCTTTTTTTTTTTTTTTTTTTTTTTAACTAAACATGCTATACTTACCTCCTCTGTGCAAACGTTTCCTGCACTGCATGGGAGCCATCTATCCTTGTTAGACGGGCGAGGGTGCCATTCATTATTAATGGTACCCCAACCGCATCTAACAAACGCAGTGTGTTTGCAGCCACACAGACGCACGGTACCATGTGGTTTGATGCAGCGCAATTTTTTAAAATTTGTGCCTTTTGTACTTTTTGTGTGTTCCATGCATTTGGCAGCCTATTAAATTGAATGGGCTGTCAAAAACATCACGTGCAAAAAACTTATTCCAGTGTGAACTTTGCTTTACTCTCGATACTCCCACCCCTATTCCTAACAGGTATTTAACCCTTGCAGTGCAGGTGGGTGGCGTTTGCAATAGAAGGGTGAAGTAGAGTTCAGTTTTGAAAACCGTGCTATTTTCATGATTTTATTTTGGGAAAACCCAAAGGGTTGTTCAGATGTACGGTAGCCTGCAGCAAGCAGGAATGCCCTTTGACTAAACTGGAACAGTCAGGTCTCATTCACCCAACATGAAGAACTGGCTGCATTATTGAAGTGTTCTGAGTGCTTAGCAAAGCCAGTACCTGTTCTGGAACATGAAAGTGAAAGGTCCAGTACACTCATAAACTTTGTGTTTACTTCACTTTGTGTTTTTTGCCAAATGCCTCAATTCAAGTCCATGACTGTTACCCTGGGTTCACACTAGTGAGATGCGGGAAGCAGCGAGATTCCAGTGCTGGTTCCCGCATCGCTACTCTCCCACAGGCAGTTCATACTTCCTTGTGCGAACCGCTGCGGGTGTCATTAACAGAGTTAATGACACCCCCAGTGTATTTCACAGTGCGAACTGTGAACTCGCACAGGAATCGGATCGCATAGGTGAGAACACTCATGCGATCCGATTCTAGTGCATGGAAAAACAAGTCCCTGCAGTATTTTCTATGCGGATTCAATGCGAGTTCAGCCATACAACTGTATGATTGAATTCACATTGCTCAGAGATCGCATGTGATCGCTACCTGCGATTTTAAGACGAGCAAGTTTTTGGAGGCATTACTGGATCAGAATTTTTTCTCCTACTTTGATACATTATGACATCAATTTCTGTACCTTAGATCCAGCCCTCTGTAACTGCATCATTGTGTAACTGGTAACTGTGTCCATACAGGGTCTTGTTTGTATGTTGGTTGTATGTTTTTTGTCATTTTAATGATGCTGTAATAAAATGTATACTTTTTTACTGATTTTTTTCCTCTCATTGTGTGCCCACAAAGTCCGCCAATTTTTTGACTTGGTCAATCCTTATTTTGGATGTTGGCATGGTGAGGGTCCTCCCTACCTATGCGATCTCTGAGATCGCACTAGTGTGAACCCAGGCTCAAAGTAGAATTGAACTGTAAAACAAAAAAAAATTGTGAACGGGCTCTGTATTGCTTTATGGTAAGGCCTCATTCATGCTATGTGCAGAGACCTGTGTTTTTCCGCACTGGATAAATGTAGATCACCACCAGGACACATAGAAAACAATTGTTAACATGACAATGCTGGTGTGATATATGGTGCTGTGTAGTACAGAAAAATGTAGCATGTCTGCATTTTTCTGCACTGCTATGCAGTGAGGTGAATGATGTGTCACTGTGTAGCACTTTAAAGTGGAGTTCCACTCAAAAGTGGAACTTCCGCTTTAAGCACTCCTCGTTTGACAGGTACCCTGCTTCCACCTCCTCTCCCCCTCCCTCTCTGCAATCTTCTGGGGCACGTCACAGGTCCCAGAAGATTGCCTGGTCACTAATTGAGCGCAGCGCAACTCGCGCATGCGCAGTGCGCTCCTAGCTGTGAAGCCACAAGCTGTCACAGCCGGGTGCCCACACTTCCAATGATGGCGCCGCGGAGAGGAGCTTGGGTTCAGGTGGCTGCATCGCTGGACTGTGGTGGACAGGTGAGTGTCTGTTTATTAAAAGTCAGCAGTTACACTTTTTGTAGGTGCTGACTTTTAATAAAATTACAAACGACTGGAACTCTGCTTTAAATTTGAAAAAAAGAAATAAATAACAAGCAGCGTAATGCACTGGAATCAGGGCCGGTGCAAGGATTTTTGTCTACACGGTCGAAGGTGCATTTTACCTCCCCCTCTTTTTACATGACTTTATTGCAGTCACCTAGGTAGGGGACTGCTAGCCCCTTATGTGATAGCACATAGGTGACAGGTCCTCTTTATGAAAGATCTGGGGTATTATTAGACCCTGGATGTCTCCTGTACTCCATTGCAATTGATGGAACACACAATGTGTTCCATCAGCGGCTTCCCTGGGCACTGATCCCAGTGAATGACAGCGCCGGTGCAGGAAGTGATGTCATAAACATCACTTACTGGTGTGTGTGCACATAATGGAGGCTCAGCAGACAGATGTCCGTTGAGCTTCTGCTGCCCTTCCCAGCAACCCCCGCTGTGACTGCACTGGGCCCGCAGGTGGGACATCAGAGCCTGGTAAACATGACGGACAGGGGTCGTGGAAGTGATTGGCACCTTCACAGTCGCTTCTATCCCTTCCACATTGAAAGGCGGACGGTTGGCCTTAAGTACACCCTCTGCATGTGCAGCTCAACATGCACATTGCCTGTAGCTAGCTTTTCATTGGTCAAAAATAAGAAAATGCTCAAGCCTGTACAAATGGAAAAAAAAAATAATCTAGAAAAATGACCAAAGACAGCTCAAGTGTGAGGGCAGGTTTACACAAGATGCAGGCCAGTGTGTTTTTATTCTGCATCAGAAATGCATGGACGGAGTTTAACATGGATTCCAATGGCCCTAGTTCACGGCAGTGCAGTGTGTTACAGTGCAGTCAACTAAAGTAGAACATGTGCATTTTTTCTGTATGGAATGTATCTGGAACGCAACAAATGCATCAAAGATGCACCAAAACGCACAACTCAACTGAGATGCACTGGAACGGCTAAAAAATGCACATGTAGAAACTCATCCAGAACGTGGTATGAACCGGACCTAAATGAGACCTATAGAGAGACTGGTTAAAGTATAACTAAAAGCAAAACCTTTTTATATTTTTCTTTTAGTTTTGGATAGAGTGGAGAGGAATTAGAATCCCTGTCAGTTTTTATTGCTGTCTGTGCCCCCGTTAGGGAGATTTACCCTCTCTATTTGTCCTATTTACCAATAACATTGAAAGTAAAAGTAAAAAGAAAACCCCAAATTTTAGGTTGTCCCTAAAAAAAGTAAAAGTAATCTGATGACCTGTGTGTCCCCAAGGAATTTCCTTTAATTTGCAGAGATTTCCTCTCACTTCCTGTTTGGCTATGGGACAGGAAGTGAAGGGAAATCTCTACAATGGGACACAGATGGCGAAAAAAATCTGACCGGAGTTCTAACCCTCCCTTACTGTATCCAAAATGATTTTTGACTATAGTTCTGCTTTAAAGTGTTTGTAAAGTTTAAATAATAAATTACTGCCAGACCCTCTATTAGAGCCTGGCATACCACACTATGAAAGTAATTTCTAAAAACGAGTGTTGTAAATACCTGTTTTGAGCCATCTTCAGGCCGGTCACGTGTCCGCTTTACAGCTCCGAAACATGGCTTCTGCAGGAGGGGCCGAGATCTCACTCTGGCGTCAGCCGGGGAGATCACATGGCCTCCTGCAGAAGCCCTGTCTCGGCACTCTAAAGTGGCCACGAATCTCGTGACCAGCCTGAAAATGGCTCTAAAGAGGTATTTACAACGTTCGTTTTGAGAAATTACTTTCATAGTGTGGCATGCCAGGCTCTAATAGAGGGGCTGGCCGTGACCATTGTAGGGTTTTAATTCTTAATAATAGCGGTGGGGGGCGGGGCAGAGACAGACACAGAGAAGGAGCTGACAGGCAGGGAGGAGGGGGTGAGGGGGAGAGAGGAGAGCAGAGAGAACGGCTGCATATGATGAAGGGACGCACTCTGACCACGGTGGTCAGGGTTTAGTAGCCCTGATTTTCGTGGTCAGTACAGAGAGGGGGATACAGGAAGTGGCGGGTTCAGGGAGTTTTTTTTTGACAGTTTAGAGAGGGGCAGATTACACGGCACAAGCACTGTGCTGTTTAATCTGTTTTAAGGGACCAGGATCTGAATTTTTTAACCCCCCCAAAAAAAAAAAACTTTAAGTATTTAGTGTTTGAAAGAGGGGTGGTTAGTTTTAACAGATAGGTTACATGTTCGGGTAGGGGGTGATTCAGCATAGGAGATACTCAGTTGCCTGGGATTACACTGGGCAGCTACACTGTGCATAGTAGATCTTTTGGTGCCCAGAGTTGTGTAAAAAGCTTGGAGCACTAAAAACACATCTGTAGATGGCCCCTTACCCCATCCTACCATCTAATGCCTGGACAACGTATCAGAAGTCCTACTCTTATGCAAATAGCACATCTGAGAAAGCTGCTACATTTGGAAGGTTTCAGGTGTCATTAATGTGAGGGTTTCCACAACCATAGATACAGTATGTGCTTATGGTATTGGCTACATTTTGCTACTGTTAGCTGTGTAACTTTTGTAACCACAGGCTTACTTTCTGGCAGATCAAGTGCTTTGTGGCTTTAGAGTCAAGCGCTGTTTGCCACGGTTATAAGTATACAGTGGGGTTGATTTACTAAAACTGGAGAGTGCGAGATCTGGTGTCGCTGTACATGGAAACCAATCAGCTTCCAGTTTTGTTTTTTTGTCAAAGCTTAATTGAACAAGCTGAAGTTGGAAGCTGATTGGCTACCATGCACCAGATTTTGCACTCGCCAGTTTTAGTAAATCGACCCCATAGTCTGTCTTGCAGCGAGAACATTTTCTTAGATGGTAAAGCTAAGGTTCTAGAGACATAAATAACCTTCAAATAATGCTAAGAACCACCCAGAAACAGGTAATCCTTTTTGGACTACGCTTTATTCTAGGATTACCGTCAATTACAATGAATATACAGCATCTAAGTATCGGTAATACTGATTGATGTAGAAAGTATAGGTGCACAGCAGTGTCTTTGATGCTGACATCACTACATCTGGCTTTGCCATTTTTCAGAATCTTGATCGCTTGTAAGCATGTCAGCATATTTCTCAAAGCTTCTGCTTCGTGTCATGTTAGGACTTGTTAAAATGCATGCAGTCTGTAGCATTTGGCTTTACGTGAGGTTTTCAGTCTGGTTTATTGGAGAGAAAGCTTTAAAGCTGAACTCCAGGGATGATCTGTATTGCGTAGTAACATTGGTTCAGCTTGGCACAATGTAAGTATGTATATCTCATACCTGATGGGCTGCTGGGCAAGCTGCAAATCACTGTTGTAGTCGGCACTGCTCCATTGATAACCATGGTGTTCTGGATCCTGTTGGCATTCAGTGCAAACAGCTTCCCCTCTGCATCACCACCAACAAAATAAATAAAAAAACCTTGTAGACATACAAAACCAGCACACCAGGTATATAGTCTTGCCTCCACGTGGAAGGAAGGCTGCAAGCTTACTGGACCCCTGAAATGATACCAGCCTGTATGCCCTTTAACATCACGCAGGTTATTTTGGATTATTCTCCAAGAAAGGGACAACTCTCAAAAGCATAGTGTCCCAGGCTTTGTGGCACCCTGGTGACCAGAATGGGCCTCTAGCGTGGAGTGGCTTTTAAGTGCTATTTACCTACCTGATGATGGGGGACATAGGTTGCTATCCCTGCCCTGTGACCACCCCACATTAATCTACCGTGACAGGCCAGCCGCTGGAGGCTGGATCGCATATCTGGTACGCGATCAGTGCTTACGGGTGCGGCACGTGCCCGTCACCCCGGCTGTGTTGTGATTTGTTACAGCACAAACCGATCAGCGGGTCCCCGCCAACGATCGATCGACAGGACCTGCTGATCAGCTCCATCATTCACAGACAAGAGCTCTGTTTGTAAACAACACAGAGCTCTGTACACTGACAGGCAATCTGTTTTTTTTTTTCCCTGCAAAGCAGGGAAAAAACAAGATTGCTTAGTAAAAGCAGCACATATTAGACACATTGCACACATCACACACATTACACATCATTAGGCACACAGTTAAAGTGTTTGTAAAGTCTCGGTTTAAAAAAACAAAACTAACATGTTCTACCTGCTGGATTTGCACAGGGCAGCCTGGATCCTCCTCTGCTCAGGTCCCTTGTCTGTGCTCCTGGCCCCTCCCTCCTGTTGAGTGCCCCCACAGGAAGCAGCTTGCTATGGGGGCACCCGAGCCAAGCTACAACTCTGTGTGTCCATTCAGTGGTTTGGCCCTACCACCTCCCTCTCCCGATTGGCTAACTGACTGTGACAGCAGCTGAAGCCAATGGTGCCGCTGCTGTATCTCAGCCAATCAGGAGGGAAAGTCCCAGATGGCCGAGGGACTCGTGGACATCGCTGGACAGAGCTGGGGCTTGAGTAAGTATTAGGGGGCTGGAAGGGGGGGGGGGCTGCTGCACACAGAAGGCTTTTTTATCCTAATGCATCAAATGCATTAAGATATAAAAAAACCTTCAGCCTTTACAACCCCTTTAACCCCTTAATCACCCCTAGATGTTAACCTGTTCCCAGCCTGTGTCATTAGTACAGTGATAGTGTATAGTATTAGCACTGATCACTGTATGCGTGTCACTGTTGATGCCAGTGTCAGTTAGTGTACCCCTGACCAGTGTTAGATTGCTCGATACACTATCACAGTCCCACTATAAGTCACTGATCACCGCCATTGCTAGCATTAAAAAAAAAAAAATTCAAGTATATATACCAAAATTTGTAGACGCCATATGACTTTGACACAAACCAAATATTATACACTTATTGGGATTTTATTTTACCAAAGACATGTAGCAAAATACATTTTGCCCTAAATTCATGAAGAAGTATTATTTTTTTTATTTTATTGCATATGGTTTATAGCAGAAAGTTAAAAATATTATTTGTTGGTTTTTCAATATTTTTGGTCTTTTTTTTGTTTATATAATAAAAAAAAAAAAAAAATCCCACTGGTGATCAAATACCACCAAAAGAAAGTTCTATTCATGTGAAAAAAAATGATATAAATGTTATTTTTGTACAGTGTTGCATGATCGCGCAATTGTCAGTTAAATTAGCGCAGTGCTGAATAGCAAAAAATGTCCTGGTCATAAAGGGGGTAAAACCTTCCGGAGGGCAAGTGGTTAATAAGACAGAACTCCTTTCTGCACTTTAGAAATGTAATCCAAGGGTCAGACTTGTACCTTTTTCTATCCCATCCTAGATCTCCTCTTTCTGTATAGTCCCATCTGCATTGAGCTTTGCTAGAGAAGTCTAAATATTTCTGGGTTTAAAGTATATCATTCATTTCTGAATCGTTTCTTTACAAGACAAATTCATTCTATTTTACTAGTATTTTCAGGTGTTAAATAGAATGCTACATAGAATTTGCATGTCCTCCCTGTGCCTGAGTTTGTTTTTTTACTTCTGGGTTTTCCGGCTTCTTCCCATATGCCAAAGACATGCTGGTAGGTTAATTGGCTTCTGTCTAAATTGGCCCTAGTATGTGTATACAAATTGGCTATGCACACCTGTATCACATTCTGCATGCCAGAAGTGCAAGCTGAGTAATTGGCAAGGGTTTAGGAAAGACCATAGAATGTCATGAAATTCGATGGAAAAGGCTTTCAAATGTATTAGACATGGTGGCCAGAGTGCTGGCCCATAGAATAGCAGAGAGTCGGATACAATTGAATGGATATATTCATCTACTTGTATTAGTGGATGCATCTGGCCACAACAATTATTGTGCATTAGGGTAAAAAACCTTCCATTGTGTGTTCCCCTCTCTCTAACACTTACCTGATCCTTGTATTGATCCAGTTCTGTGCCCAGCTGCAGGTCTTCTTTCCCTCTCCTCCTGGTCTCATGGGCTTTACTGAGAACAGCGGAAGCTATTGGCTCTTGCTGCTGTCAGTCAAATTCAGTGATGAGGGGGTGTCTATGGACACACACATCCCTGCTTGGGAGTGAGCTCGAACATCTGCCCCAAGTGGCTTGCTATGGAGGCAGACGCTGAAGTGGCAAAGTCAAGATTGGCGGCTAGGGACCCCAGAAGAATAGACTTTACAATCACTATAGATATTTCCTTTAAAGGAAATCCAGATTCAGCAGGTTCCGTTGCAGGTAACTTCAAATTAGGGTGGCGTAGGCCATCAGTTTTCCTCTGTAGCTGTTTATAGGCCATTGCTGTAATGCAGCTGAGATGGCTTTTTCTGTGACATACTGGAAGCTAGAAAAACTAATACAAATGGACTTAAAGTGGTATTAAAGGAGAAGTATGGCCAACGTTTTTTTTGGCCACACTTCTCCTGTTTGTCACAGAAGTGGACATAGTTCTGTACTCCTGTGAATCAGATTCAGCCGACAGCAGAACAAGGCCTTTTGCCGGCTGACATCACAGAGCCAATTCAGGCTCTGTAGGGATCCTGAAAATAATGTTGGAATTCATCCAGATGCCTGATCGGAAGCTGGCTCAGCCTCTTGGCACACTGCTAAAAGCCTGAGCCAGCCGCTCCTGCCTCCTCCACAGTCCGGCACTCCAGTGAGCACTGGAGGGGCAGAGCAGAGAGTCGGTGACTGACAGTCAGTGCTCAGAGCAGAGGCGGCGGGGAATGGATAAAGCAGTGAGTATGATTGTTTGTTTATTTTTTTTCGAATCCCACACTTTTCTTTTTAAAGTATTTTTTTCCAATTCAGATAATAAACTGCACATTAGTTATATTATTATTATTAATTTTTTATATGTTCTCCTCCTGAATTTCAATGTTTAATTGTCCCTTGACCTCGCCACTATATACCCTTCTTTATGCTACTGGGGCCTATGGAATCCTCTGTGATTCTTCACAAACTACTCTGTGTACAACTCTTAAAGAGTAACTCCACTTTTGTTGAGAAATTAAACATTCCCCTCTGGATGTTCAATGTACACAGCAACGATTTTAACAATATGATTTGTTGCAATTGTATAATTTTTAAAATTTTTCTCCCTTCGCCTTTCAGGACAGCACCTTGGAGAGAGCGTAGCTCCACCTCTTAGACAGGAAACACTGCGTGACAACGCCCCTTTAAAAAGCAGCTGCTTCCACCATGCCATCAGTTTTAGTGTTTCCTCCGCCATGGTGGAAGCACTGCTTGGGGAACCAGAGGGGCTGCGCTCTCTCCAAGGAGAGGGTTTTGGCAGGACCTCCACGTTTGGGTACTCAGACCAACCCAGCTCCTTCCCTTACGTGAGGAAGGTGCTCCGGTGTCCCTTCCTTCTCCGGCTCACAGGAGTAATGGTCTGCCGGAAGTTTTCCACCCGGGGTGTTCGGGGGGCCGTGGTTGTGCTCAGTAAGAGCGTCCATGCCAGGCCTCTGCATGGCGGCGCCGAATCCCGGACAGCAGGTGATGTCAGTTCCGGTGGGCGGATACTTCCGGCGGGGCGTAGCAGCGATTGGTTCCTGCTGCTGGAACGCAGGAGGAAGGGGCGGGTCCTCTGGCCGGGACTTCCTTTTGTTTGGCACATGGAGCCTAGTACACAGTGCAGCAGCTGCGGATTGCACTATGGAGACAGCGGAATCGTCAGCAGCAATGGCGGATGCAGGCGCCCAGGTTCCCGGCCAGGCCCAGGTAGGAGAGGTGCGGTGGCACCTCTTTCCTTTTATATCACTGGGTGTTTTATCTTTGATGTGGTTATTCAAAACCTGCTGCTGTCTGCTATGGGGTAACAGTTTCCATTAGCAGTTCAGCAAAGGAGTGAGACTCTGGGCACTTAGGGTGTTGGCTGGAGGTACTACTTTTCTCTGAAGCCTTAGTTCTAAAGGACCTGGGTTTTTTCTTGTTTCTCTGTTTCAGAAAGCTACTGCCAAATCAGAGAGAACAGGGAGAAAGTGCCCCTCATGCAAAAATCCTTTAAGGGACTCTTGGCCCAAACCACTGTGCAAATCCTGCATTGTGGATTTAGTAAAAGAAGAATCCTCACAAGAGTGCAAAGAGCTCTTATCTTCTGTGAGGAAGGAGTTAGCAGAGGCCCTAGGGACAGTGCGTTCCCTTGTAAAGCACGGCCAGAGTTCCAGCCAAGAGCAGAGTTCTCACTCCAGTTTCCCTCAGTCCACTTCCAGACAGGTGGAAAGTGAGTCGGAGGAGGAAAGGGAAAGCATTCCACCCTCAACCATTGATTCTGAGGAGGAGGAGGTGGAAGAAGAGTCAAGATCATCTAGATATAAGCTGTCACTTGAGGAGGTGGATGAATTACTCAAGGCAATTTATACTACCCTGGAGATCCAGGAAGAAAAGGCTCAGCTGTCTGTGCATGATAAGATGTACCTGGGGCTGGAGGAAATTAAACACAGGGTGTTCCCTGTGCATAAAGTGTTAACAGACACTATTAAAAAGGAATGGAAGAACCCAGAGAGAGGACAGTTTTTTTCTAAAACCCTCAAAAGGAGGTTTCCTTTTGAGGAGAATGAGGAACTATTGTGGAATAAAAAACCAAAAATAGACGCTGCCTTTTCTCAAGTATCTAGGAAGACTGATTTAGCTTTTGAGGACATGGGTATTCTCAAAGATGCTATGGATAAGAGGGCAGATGGGCTACTGAAGAAAGCCTGGGACTCATCTCTAGCTAATCTTAAGCCAGCAATGGCGGCTACGGTTGTGGCTAGGAATCTGGAGTGCTGGTTAGAGCAACTTAAAAATCATGTTGTGGCAGGTACCTCCAGAAAGGACTTATTGGAGTCCTTCCCTACCCTGCTTAAGGCAGTAAAATATATGGCAGATGCCTCTGCAGAATCTATCAGGATGTCAGCCAGGTCCTCTGCGCTTGTTAACTCAGCAAGAAGAGCACTCTGGCTAAAGACCTGGTCAGGGGATTCAGCTTCTAAAGTAAAACTGTGCGGAATTCCCTTTTCAGGAGACCTGATGTTTGGGCCAGAACTAGAGACTGTCCTTGACAGGACAGCAGACAAGAAGAAAGCTTTCCCACAGAAGAAGAAAACGGTACAGCAGAGGAAAAATTTTCGTCCTTTTCGACAAACCGATAAGGAAAGGGACCACACACAGAAGAGACCCTGGTCTTCTCAGAGAGGAAGAGGTAGAGGTGGGGTACTCTTTAGAACCCCAGAACAAACCCCTAAAAAACAATGACCATCTAGTAGGGGGGAGACTACAGGACTTCTTACCAATCTGGGAAAAAACAACAAAGAGTCCTTTTGTTCTGGGGTTAATCAAAAAGGGTTATCAATTGGAATTCTCACAAAGCCCCCCAAGTCGGTTTTACATCACAAACCTGCCAAAGGATCGGGAAAAGGCTCTGGCCATGAAGTCTCTGTTACAGGAACTGATGCAACAGAAGGTCATTTCCCAGGTTCCGAAAGATCAAGAGGGGAAGGGGTTTTACTCCCACATTTTTATGGTCAAAAAGCCATCAGGAAAGTTCCGCCTGATTCTCAATTTAAAGGTTCTAAATCGATCCATAAAATACAAAAAATTCAGGATGGATACGATTTTCTCAGTAAGGAATTTGCTAACCCCCAAATGTCATATGGCTTCCATCGATTTGAGAGATGCCTATCTCCATATACCAATAGCGCCCCCATCACAAAGGTTCCTGCGTCTTGCAGTCAATCTGGGGGGAGGGGAGATTTGGCACCTGCAGTTTCGGGCTCTGCCTTTCGGTCTTTCCTCTTCTCCCAGGGTATTCACAAAAGTGATGGCGGAATCTTTGGAGCCCCTGAGACTGAAGGGGATTTCAATAGTACCCTATTTGGACGATCTGCTACTGTTTGCAGACTCAAGGGGTCAAGTAGAGGTCAACCTACAGACAGTTCAAACACATTTAAGAGGTTTGGGATGGCTTCTCAATCTTCAGAAGTCAAACTTAATTCCATCTCAAAGGGTAAGGTTTCTGGGGTACGAAATAGACTCGATAGAACAGAAAATTTTTCTACCCCAGGAGAAAATAGAGAAGATGCAGTTGACCCTGATAACACTTCAATCCAACGCAGAGATCTCTGTAAGACAAGCCATGTCTGCTCTGGGTCTGTTGACAGCAGCAATTCCTTCGGTACAGTGGGCCAGGTTGCATTCCCGTCCTCTGCAATCGGATATCCTGATGAATTGGTCATACCAGGAACCTCTGGAGAAGAAATTCAACTTGGGGGCAAGAGCAAAAAGGTCTCTCTGGTGGTGGAGGAACCTAGGAAACGTTTCAAAAGGGCTTCCTTGGGTCTTTCCGGTAACCAGAAGGCTGACTACAGATGCCAGCGCCTGGGGATGGGGAGCTCACCTGGAAGAAAAAACGGTTCAGGGAGTTTGGACCAAACCAGAAGCAAGAAGATCTTCAAATCGGAGAGAGTTAAAGGCTGTTCACTTAAGCCTCCTCTCCCTCCAGGAATTTCTAGTGAATCAACATGTCCAAATATTGTCAGACAATATGACGACAGTATTATATTTAACAAAGCAAGGGGGCACAAAAAGCAAAACCCTAATGGGTCTAGCGCATCAGATCCTAAGATGGGCAGAGAACAATGTGGCCTCTCTATCAGCAGTCCATCTAAAGGGGACGGAAAACACCTTAGCAGATCTCCTCAGCAGGAAAGAAATAAGGGAAGCAGAGTGGTCTCTCAATCAGGAATTATTCGAAAAGATTTCCAAG
Source organism: Aquarana catesbeiana (assembly GCF_042186555.1). Taxonomy (NCBI): domain Eukaryota; kingdom Metazoa; phylum Chordata; class Amphibia; order Anura; family Ranidae; genus Aquarana; species Aquarana catesbeiana. The sequence continues at coordinate 276,098,092 of NC_133326.1, forward strand.
AGTTGGGGTCATCCCCAAGTGGACCTCTTTGCAAAAGAGGAAAATGCAAAAATACAAGTCTTCTTCTCTCTTCAGAGACAGGATCAAGCTCTCGGAGTAGATGCGTTAGCTCACAAATGGGACTTCCATCTGTCCTACGCTTTTCCCCCGTTCCAACTGATACCAAAGGTGTTAGCCAAATTCAGATTGGAGTCCACGGAGCTAATATTAATAGCTCCTTATTGGCCAAAAAGACCCTGGTTTTCAACCTTGATGAACCTCTCAGTGAAACCTGCTTGGAGATTACCAATCAGGACAGACCTGTTGAGTCAGGGCCGAATTCTCCATCCAGATCCAGCTTACCTCAAACTAACAGCTTGGTTTCTGAAGAACAAATCTTAAGACGGAAGGGTTTATCAGAGAGGCTTATTTCTACCCTTCTTGCAAGTAGGAAAAAAGTGACGAGAGACATTTACTTTAAAGTCTGGAAGATCTATAATTCTTGGTGTTCCAGTAAAAACTTTGATTTTCGTACCACATTTTCAGTTTTGGAATTTCTTCAAGAGGGATTGGAGAAGGGGTTAGCAGCAAGTACGCTCAAGACGCAGGTAGCTGCTTTATCAGTTTTTTTGGAAAGAACCCTGTCAGGGGAACCTTTAATAATCAGATTTTTTAGGGCAATGGCAAAAGTAAAGCCTAGACCTGTTGTTAGTTTTCCCAAATGGGATTTATCTTTAGTTCTTCAGGGTCTAACTATGGCACCGTTTGAACCCATAGAAGAAGCATCATTACGTTTCTTGACGTTAAAGACTATTTTATTGGTAGCAGTAACTTCCGCACGTAGAATTAGTGAGTTACAAGCCCTTTCAATTAAAGAGCCCTTCATGAGATGTCTACAGGATAGGGTAGTCTTAAGGACGGATCCAGCATTTCTACCAAAGGTGGCTTCAGTTTTTCACCGTACACAGGAAATCATTCTCCCTACTTTTTGTCCTTTACCTTCGGGAGCAGGAGAAGAAGCTTTCCATACCCTTGATGTCAGGAGGTGCCTGCTTAAATATCTGGAAAGAACAAAGGAAATCAGAAAGTCATCCTCACTCTTTGTTTTAATGGAAGGTACTCATAAAGGAGGTAAAGCTTCCAAAAGCACCCTTGGAAGATGGTTAAAGCAGGCCATCAAAGAGGCATACATATCTTTGGGTCTGGAACCTCCGGAAGGGGTATTACCTCATTCTACTCGAGCAGTGGCGGCATCATGGGCAGAAAGGGCTGGGGCATCTCCTGAGCAAATCTGCAAGGCTGCCACATGGTCCAGTTTTTCGACCTTCATAAGGCACTACCGCTTGGATCTACTATCAGCCTCGGACCAATCATTTGGTAGGAAGGTTTTGCAGGCAGTAGTCCCACCCTGAAGTAAGTTTCTCGGTTATCCTCTCCAAGGTGCTGTCCTGAAAGGCGAAGGGAGAAAACCTTAGTTAGACTTACCGGTGATGGTATTTCTACGAGCCTTTCAGGACAGCAGCCTACTTCCCTCCCTTGGTTATCATATGTAAAGTATAATTATAGGACCTGGTAATTGTCTGATTATATTTTCCAGCATGTCGGAGGATTTCTCGGTAACAACTGATGGCATGGTGGAAGCAGCTGCTTTTTAAAGGGGCGTTGTCACGCAGTGTTTCCTGTCTAAGAGGTGGAGCTACGCTCTCTCCAAGGTGCTGTCCTGAAAGGCTCGTAGAAATACCGTCACCGGTAAGTCTAACTAAGGTTTTTTTTTTCCCCACGAAAGTGCAGTTACCCTTTAAGTGTAGCCATCCAGAGTGCCGCACATCCAGCCAGCACAAGGGGGGCACAGAGCAAAAGCCACATTTCTTCTCCACAGCGGTGATTGCGAGCGGCTCTGTGTATCTGGCGTGTGTGTGCGGTGCTGTGAACAACTGCACAAACCGTTGTAGTACTGAATGGAAGCATGCACGTTGTGGACACTCGCACAGGACTCCATAGGTGCTAGCTGCACACGGGGGAACAGAGAGAACAATAATATAGCATATGTAGCAGCGTGGCCAGGGGACAAGTGAAAAAAAAAAGAGGTCCGAAGAGGAAACGTAAAAAAAAAAAAAAAATGAAAATGCATGTCAGTTAAGTTATTTTTTATCTAAATGAGTAAAAACATTTACTTTAACACCAGTTTGACTCAGCTATGTTTTGAAAAGGCGTAAGATACTTACTTTGATGGTCCCACCTTGTGAGCTTTATAAGGGTTTGTAAGGTTGTACCATTGTGATGGCCCATTGTTGCTTTAGCTTAAATAAATCTCATTGTGCAGAATAAACAGCATATTTACCTTTGCAGAATAGTTTAGCTTTCTCTGTGTATTGTGTTTCTTTGTCAGCCTTAAAATAAGTTTCCATTCACATTACCGAGACAAGACCGTTGGGTGGGGATGCAGAAGGGTAGGCCTTTGCTATGTATTAACATGTAGCAACTAGAAAGTTGTTTTTTTTTTTTTTTGTTTTTTTTCAAATGCTCTCTGCTGATTAAGTAGCCTGTGTTATCTAGTTAAACAAGAGAGGCTTTTGGTTTCTTAGGATAAAGGCACAGTGTGATAGGCGCGACAGAAAGATACCTCTACAAATGGAGCTTCCAGCATTTCCCATATTTTATTTACTTTTAATTCATATCACATAGTGTCAATTTATATTTTATATGTAATTTAACATAATTACCTTTTTATTAAAGTGGAAGTCCATGCAAAAACTAAAATCCCTGTATCTATAGACACCAGGGATCTAACACTAACCTCTCTATCCCTGTAAAGAATAAACAAGTATACGTACCTTTTTTGGAAACCAATCTGACCCGTTCTGACCAGATCCCACTCTGAGCTGTCAGCCATGGCTTCTCTGTGTAGGTGGGTGCAGAGGAGACGGAGGACAACAGAAGCCCCATAGTAACTCTATGGGTGACGTCACTTTCCATTCATTTCACAGCCGTTGTCGTCCGTGTCCTCTGCAGAGCTTCCGCCGCTGGAAATCAGGTCGGAGCGTGTCAGACCGGTTTCCAAAAAGGTATGTATACTTATTTTTTCTTTACAGGGAAAGAGAGGTTAGTGTTAGATCCCTGGTGCAGGGATTTTAGATTTTGCATGGACTTCCACTTTAAGGTGATGTCAGTTCAGCTGGAAATTTTATTTCCTTCATTGAAGATATTACACTACCTCATATAGTTTAGCCATTGTTAAAAATACTGGACAAAAGTCAAGTTGGAGATACGAGACTTTTACTTGGACTGAGAATTGTTTGCGTTGGGTGAGGATCTGGTTGTGTAGGGATTTTCTAGGGGGCAATAGTTATCGTTTATGAACTTGTCAGAGCAGTTCTATGTAGTCGAGTGCCAATTTTCAACATGTCTGTAGAGGAAAGAACAAGATTGTTATCACATATAGACCACAAGCCGGCTGACTCGCATAGATATTTAGAAGGTGGGTCCTGGTGGTGACAGGTTTGTGGTCAGGAAGATATCTTTACACACCTGGCCATTTTGATGTGACTTCTGCCCTACTATGGCCAATCTTATTAACCAGTAAATCAGATTGGAATAGTCTTTTGGACAGTTGTTTCTGGCACTTGCATATGTTTACATAAAACCGGTCTAGTCACTTAGGAAGATGTGCTGCTCCTATTTCAGATGCTATACATTTTTTCAGCCTTCCATCTACAGCAGTTTCCTCGTAAGCTATGTCATATGAACAGTTTTTGAAGTATGTTAGCTAAGCCAAGTCAACATAAACCCAAGCTTCTGTGCACAGGGAATTTCTATCTATCAATAAAAAGATTGGTATCTCCCAGAGTTTGCTTCTTTTGAGATGGTGGGAAATTGCTGGGTGATTTTTGGAGAGATTGACCACAAATAATTTTTCTTGTGTCAAGGATGGGATAGCAGATCCTCTTGCCTGATGGGATCAAATTGTAAATCCCAGTATACACTGCTATTTTTTTTTTCCCTTCAACCCAGTGGGCTGCACGAAAAAAAAAACTGACAGCTCAGGTCCGAGCTGCTGTACAATCTAATGTTAGTACAGCAATCTCCGCTGCTGTTCTATTGTGTTCTGACAGGAGGACGGCCCCTCGACCAGAACACTCAAGTCAGCGCTCTCAGCTATTGGCTAAGAGCACTGATCAGGAGTCGGTCGGCAGGCCTTTTTCAGCCACGCCCTTTCGAGAGAAGCCTGCCGAACAGCTGCAGTACACATGGGCCAAATGTCGGCCGGTTTCCATTGAACCTGATGATACCGTCCAACATTTGGCCCCTGTGTACGGGGCCTAAGTCACTACTAGTGTAAAAAGTTTGCCTTGCCAGGCTTTGGTGGTCATATACAGTTCAATAAAGGCAAGCAATATAAATCTCTGTGCAATCAAACATAGTCCATTCTATTTTCTACTGAGAAAAAGGCAATTTCTCTTTGGTGCGTGTCAGATTATATTTTTAGGCAGGCTCTGGAGATAATTGTGGCAAGGCCTGGCCATTTATTGTTCAAGTGTGGATGGCCAGATCATTCTCTTTTGCTCTGGTCAAGCTCTGTTCCGGGTGGATATATGTTGGTGTCCTTTATTACATTGTATAGACCAATGATATGCAGTAGTCCATGACAACTAAATATCGAGCATCTGTCATTGGCCTAGGGTTGTCAGATGGGGAAAAAATATAATTTGTATTATGGGTTACTAAATACAGCTCATGTAGCCCAACTCCACTTTGTGAAGTGGACAACCTATACTCTTTTTAGTAACTTAACCCTATTGCATCAGAGCTCAAATGTTCTATTTTTTTCTGCATTATGATGATGGATTGCTTTATTTCTATAGAACAAGACAATGTCCCATAAGATAGGATACCTGATTTTTTTTTTTTTTAAGACATGCTAAGGAGTATAGGTGGCCACGCATGGATAAAAGTGTAAATTCAAAGTATAAGGTTTTACTAAAAAACAAAAACTCAGCACAAATGTAATTGCTTAAAGCGGAGTTCCACCCAAAAGTGGAACTTCCCCTTTAAGCACTCCTCGCCCCCTTACATGCCACACTTGGCATGTCATTTTTTTTTTTTTGGAGGGGAGTGGGTGCCTTCTTTTTAGTGGGACTTCCTGTCCCACTTCCTCCTTCTTCTTCACGGCCGCCTAGGCGACTCCTCCTCTCGGCCTAGGCGTCCCCTCCCTGCCAGCAATCTTCTGGGACAGGTCCCAGAACATCGTACCCTGACTATGCTTGCCCTTTCTGCCAAACAAATCCATTCATAGAAGCCATAACTACAGCTTCCATGAATGAAATGTGATCTATGAATGGAGAATGGGTGATGATTAAAGGGTCTGCCCCCTGCATTCATGGATCATGTTTCATCAATAGGAGCTGTAGTCACAGGTTCTGTGAATAGAGGAGCTGGGTGGGAAGGACTGGCATTGTCTGGCACTCTTCATGAGTCCTGTCACAGCTTTGTCAAGCCCATTAACCCCTTACGCACTGGAAGGGTCAGTGTTGTAGGAGTAGGAATTCTACAAAAGGGGGAGGCAGCAGCACAAAGGATACATGGCACCGACTGTAAGTAATACCCTTTTTGCTGAGTTTGTGTTTGAGCCTTATGCCCCGTACACACGAGCGGAAATTCCGCCAGCAAAGTCCGATGAGAGCTTTTGGTCCGAAAATGCGACCATGTGTATGCTCCATTGGACTTTTGCTGGCGGAATTCCAGCCAGCAAAAGATTGACAGCATGTTCTCAATTTTTTTGGTCAGAAAAAGTTCCGATCGGAAATCCCGATCATCTGTACCAATTCCGACACGCAAAATCCCTACGCATGCTCTGAAACAATTTGACGCATGCTCGGAAGCATTGAACTTCATTTTCGCAGCTCGTCGTAGTGTTGTACGTCACCGCTTTGTTGACGGTCGAAAGTTCAGCAAATTTTTGTATGTATGCAAGCCAAGCTTGAGCGGAATTCCGTCAGAAAAACCATCCAAGATTTTTCCGATGGAAATTCCGCTCGTGTGTACGCGGCATAAGGCCTCATGCACACTGGACATTCTAAAAAACATCAGTAGCTTTAGCTGTAAAATGCTGCATTAAGTTTTTTTAGCGCTTTTGCATTAGTGTTTGTTAGCGTGTGCGTTTTTTTTTTTTTTTTTTTTCGTTTTTTTTTAAATCAAAACTATACTCCCACAAAAGCTTATGGCTCCCAAACACCGAATAGCCACGTTTTCAGCATTTTTTTAGAGTAGAGTCTTTACAGCTGAAAAACTCCTTCAAACCCAATAGTTTTCTTGTGCGGGTTCATGCACTGCATGAGAATCGCAGGCAGTTCACAATGTGCTCTGCAAACTGATGTGGCTGTCAATATAAAGTTAATGAGACCCCCAAATCGGTTCACAGATCGCAGTGCGAACTATGGAAATGGATCGCATGGGTGCGGATGCTGTGCGAATTAAGCCATACATGATGTATGGCTCCATTTGCACCGCACTGAATTTGCATGGCATTTGTACAGGTATCCAGTGCGATTCCTGTACAAATGACATGCGATGCGGTACACTGCATCAGTGTGAACCCAGCCTAAATAGGCATAAGTGGCAAATTCTAGACAACCCTATAAATCCACTTTTTCTCATAGGATACACATACTGTTAAAATATTCTTTCCTTATAATGTGTTGTAAAGTAGAATTAAACCCTCAGCGTTTCCTAGTTGAACACAAGGAGCACACTACAATAAACATTCCCCAGTAAAGTATTTGTTAAAATTCTTACCTAAGCAGTTGCATTGCATGCAGTTGCGGCATGGCTCCATTTGCTTGGGGGTGATAATTTTTGCCCTGACGTGTACATTCCTGTCTGCCTTTGCAACTTAAGGGGGGTTGAGAAAAAATAACATACATGGCCATACTTACCTGCTCCGTGCAATTGTTTTGCACAGAGCAGCCCTGGTCCTCTGGATCGGGCTCGGGTAAGAAATTAAGGTGAAAAATCTTGAGGCTTTACAACCACTTTAATCTCTTCTTTTTTCCTTTCTTTTTTACCGTCCCCTTAGTGGCTAAATCAGTAGCTGAAAGTGCTTAAACGGAGTGTTTAACCAGTTACGGACCGGCTCCTGTACATATATGTCGGCACTTTGAAGATGGATATCTCGGTAACGGCAGCAGCTGCTGCCACAACCGAGGTATCCATCTTTACAGGAGCCGGTTCTGTGTACGATAATGGTGGTCTCTGCGGCAGGTTCGCCGCAAGATCACCGTTATCGGCGGCGGGAGAGGGGGAGCCGTCGGTAGCGGCGGAGGAGATCGGCACCTCTCACTGCTTAGGTATGGAGACGAGTGAGGCTAAGATGGCCGCCACCTGTCTCCATGCCATAGGAGGGCGGAAGCGACGTCATGACGTCAGCTCCGCCCATATGTCTTAAAGGCATTTTTTTTTTTTATGTAATCTTTTCAAACAACTTTTTTTTTTTTTTTTTTTTTTTTTTTTTTGTATTTTAGTCCAAATATGAGATCTGAGGACTTTTTGACCCCAGATCTCATATTTTAAGAGGTCCTGTCATGCTTTTTTCTATTACAAGGGATGTTTACATTCCTTGTAATAGGAATAAAAGTGATCCAATTTAAAAAAAAAAAAAAAAACAGTGCAAAAATAAATATAATAAAGTAAAATTAATAAGAAGATAAAAAAAAATTTTTTTAAAGCGCCCTGTCCCTACGAGCTCGCGTGCAGAAGCAAACGCATACGTGAGTAGCGCCCGCATATGAAAACAGTGCTCAAACCACATATGTGAGGTATTGCCGCGACCGGTAGAGCAAGAGAAATAATTCTAGCCCTAGACCTCCTCTGTAGCGCAAAACATGCAACCTGTAGAATTTTTTAAACGTCGCCTATGGAGATTTTTAAGGGTAAAAGTTTGACGCCATTCCACGAGCGGGCGCAATTTTGAAGCGTGACATGTTGGGTATCAATTTACTTGGCGTAGCATTATATTTCACAATATAAAAAAAAATTGGGCTAACTTTACTGTTGTCTTATTTTTTTATTCAAAAAAGTGAATTTTTTCCAAAAAAAGTGCGCTTATAAGACCGCTGCGCAAATACGGTGCAAAAAAATTATTGCAATGACTGCCATTTTATTCTCTAGGGTGTTAGAAAAAAAACAATATATAATGTTTGGGAGTTCTAAGTAATTTTCTAGCAAGAAAACCTGTTTTAAACATGTAAACACCTAAAATCCAAAACTCTGTTTAATATGTTGTGTAAAAACATACGGGCTGTTGATGGAAGTCTTTGGCAGTTCCTCCGCTATATAAGTGAATATTTGTAAAACAATGTTGCGGCGTTGAGGTTTTTTTTATTATGATTATTTGGAGACTGTTAGCAGAAGATTTAGGTTTGTTACGTAAGATTAGCGACTATCATGTTTAAGATAAATCGGAAGGACACAGTGCCCGAAGGATGGCCTGTTATTACAGCTGTGTTCAAATGACAAGGCTGAATATATCATCTCAAACCTATTATCTACACTACTGTATGTTCTGCTGTTGGCTAGACCAAGGGCACCACAGTGGGGGCTTTGTGACCCAGCATCCAATATAGCTTGATGTTTTAGTAGTCCCTTCCTCTATGGGATGGAGCTTGTGGGTTAATCATTGCCGTCTTTGGTATGTGAAGTCATTTTTAAACCGTTTCTCTTTTCTGTTCGTGTAGATGGCATTTACCAAATGGACTGATAATACCTGAAAAAAAAATGTGCTGGAAAAAAGGAAGCCAGTCTAATGCTTTATTTCTTTTATTTAAAGCTGCAGTAGAATAATTTACAATTGGGCACTGCTTGTTTGTTGTGAATGATGTCGTCCCACTGTTACAAATAGCCTACTATACTAAAGTTTACTGTCTCTCTGTTGCAAAAATCACACAATGGATAGATAGCAGAAGATTGAAATTAAATGTTTGCCAATGACCAATAGTCAAAAAAAAGGCAAGCAGACTGCAAAGGATCAGTCACCACTATTGTCTGTGGTCCCCCTGCAGCTGATCGTTTCCCTGTTACTTGCTATGCCATTTTCTGCATTGTGTCTTTTTGTGGAAGCAGCCATCTTTATACAAACAAGGCGGACTTGCCCCCTGAAGACTGGTGATATGATAACTGTTGGGAAGATAATAAAAAAAGCACCAGGAGAGGTTCAGAAAGCACAGATCCACCAAGTAAATGAAGAATAAGCAGGGACATCCTTGCACTGCAAGTTCCCAGTTACAGCTTTCTCTCCAGCAAGGTAACAGTGATCAGTATAATAGTGACATCACCAAGTCTCATTCATTATATCATTAGACTAGAAGTCACATGCAGCAGTGCCTTAGATCAATGGTCTCCAAACTGCAGCCCAGAGGACCAGATGAGGCCCTTTGCTTGCCTTTATCCGGCCCTTTCTTTCTACTGATACAAGACACTATTCCTCCCACTGGCATCCACAATGGGACACTATTTCTCCCACTGACACCAATGATGGGGCACTATCCCTCCCACTGACACCAATAATGGGGCACTATCCCTCCCACTGACACCAATGATGGGGCACTATCCCTCCCACTGACACCAATGATGGGGCACTATCCCTCTCACTGATAGCAACGATGGGGCACTATCCCTCCCACTGACAGCAGGACAAGTTGTTCTCCCACTGGCCACAGCCCGACCCCCTCCCCCCCTCTCTAAAGTCTGAAGGGCTAAGAATCTCATCCATCATCCGCTGGAATGTAGCTGGAGCACCATTTTACCCAAAGGGCATCTGGACATACAAGCCCACTGGAGTTGCAAAAGTTTTTTTTTTTTCTTTTGCTTCATTTGTCAGGGGAACCTGCAAATACCCTCTAGTAAGATCCAGGGTGGTTATATACGTGGCGGGACCCAACTTCTCAACTAGTTTGTCAACACGAAGCATGGGGTAGGTATCAAACTTTGACACTTCATTCAAACTCCGGAAATCATTGCAAAATTTGAGGACACATCTGGTTAGGGAACCAAGACTATAGGACTACACCGTTCACTTTAGATTGCTCTATAACTCCAAGGTCTAACATCCTCTGCACCTCTTTGGCTACTGTCTGTCTGCAGGCCTCTGGAATATGATGATTCTTAAGCCGCACCCAAACCTTGCATTTGTACAGCCTGGCAACTCTGAGAAGAAATCTTTATTTTGCTGTAGAAGCTCTCACCTCCTGCTGTTGTGATGCTGATACATCCTGAACCTCACTTATGCTTTCCGCTTTCTAAGGCCCCTTTCACACGATCTATGGAGCGACGGATGTCAGCGGAGACATGTCCGCTGACATCCGACCCGGTACGATCCGCTAAAAGCAGACGGATGGCCCTACGTCCAGGTCCGTCGCTGGCGGATCGGATCGGGTGAGATCTGATGAAAACGGACATGCTGTCCATTTTCATCCGATCCCTCCATAGGCGGCAGCGGCGCCTGACAAGCCCCTCCCCGCTCAGTGAGAAGAGAGGGACCTGTCATCCGCCGGCTCAGCGGAGATCAACGGACTGATCTCCCGCTGAGCCGGCGGACCGAGGCGGGCTCCGTGGAAACGAAGTCCGCCTCGTTGGAAAGGGGGGTGCTGATCACCCTGGGCTCGGAGGGCTTTCCTATCTTTCCAGGCTTTGAGTAAATTTACATAATAGCTCTGCTCCTTCTTCCACTTGTCTGGTTGGTAGAGATGTAAAATTTCCTGCCAATGTTGAAGCCATTGTTTGTTTTTTTTATGGAAAAAATTTAAATTTTTGGGAAAAAAAGAATAAAAAATCAGTGTATAGTAGTTTAACAAATTGAAAGTTGTTTACACTCGGAGCGTAAAATGCAATGTATATAAAAGTATTATGCAAATGTATTTATATAAATTTATTATGAAATAAAAGTACAGCTTATTTAGTAAATAAACTAAACTTGCTTTTTAAAATTGTATCATTTTATTACAAATGTAATAACAAGAACTGTATATGTTAAGAACATTTTAAATTTACATAAGAAAGGGCAACCACCCCCTTTACCCCATAATTTTTATTATTATTATTATACAGGATTTATATAGCGCCAGCAGATTACACCGTGCTTTACAATGTAGAGGAACAGTACAATTACAATACAGTTCAATGCAGAAGGGACAGGAGGGCAATATAAAAGTTCCCTGTCAATATGCATTTTCAGTTATTGACAATGCTGATCCAGAAGCATATATTGCTCTTGCAAGAGCTTTGTGATTGTTCTCCTGATTTTCAGGTGTCATTTTCTCAGTAATTGAAGGTATTGTGTATTTTTGGGAGGCAGTGGTTTGTAACACTTCCTTTCTTGAAGATGCTGCTGGTGAAAAAACACTTTGGGGCTTATTTACTAAAGGCAAATCCACTTTGCACTACAAGTGTACTTGAAAGTGCACTGAAAGTGACCTTGGAAGTAAAGTCGCTGTAGATCCAAGGTGGACATGCAAAGAAAATAAAAAACAGCATTTTAGCTTGCACATGATTGGAAGATAAAATCAGCAGAGCTTCCCCTCATTTCAGATATACCCCTTAGATTGAGAGCGACTGCACTTCCAAGTTAACTTTCAGTGCACTTGTAGTGCAAAATTGATTTGCCTTTGTGTTGCTCCAGAATAAGCAGAAAGAGTGTCTCTGAAATGTGAACTCTGGAGGGAAAAGCTACTTTCACTATGGTCATCATTTCATTCCATGAAGTATTTTTATTGTCTTTAGGGCACCTCTGGAATGCCAGGATGTGTTTTGTCATCCTTGTAGCATTTGGAAAAGAATATTTCTCCTTGCAATATTTGCAAATTGCAGCTTTACTTTCAGCAGAAATTACACCGTGGAAATGTTTCAAAACTCTAGATGTTGGTCTCACCATTTTACTGAGAGGATGAAAAGAAAAATCAATTTACTGACCAGTCTATTGGTAAGCCTTATGCTGTGATGGTGGAGAACATTCATGCGCCGCATACTAGCATATTGTGAAAGACTTACCTTTAAAACGAAGCCCTTCAGCATCCGCTGTCACCGCTGCAGAGGCTTCAATCTTCACCCAGTCTTTCTTCTGGATTCGGGGACTCTGGACATCTGATTGGTTGAGCCATGATGACGTCACTCCCGCGCATGCGAGTGGGAGTCTCAGCCACGGCACACAGCTCTGAAGGAACGGGCATGGGTATGCCATTCCTTCAGAGCGCATGTGCGGCTGAGGTCACCAACTGCTTCTCACAAGAATATCTTCTAAACAGTGCACGTTTTAGGAGATATTCATTTTTACCTACAGGTAAGCTTTATTATAAGCTTACCTGTAGGTAAAAATAAACTTCCAGGGTTTACTACCGCTTTAAGGCCTGAGAGAACAGAATCTTTCATCAAACGTGTAAAACAATTCTCTGATGATCGTCTTAGAGGAAGTGCTTCTTAAGGGAACAGTCTCGGGGTATCTGGTGGCATAGTCCATGACTACTAGAATGTGCTGATGGCCTCTAGCCCACTTAACTACTTGTCCTATCAGATCTATAGCGATTCTGTCAAAAGGGACCTTGATCACGGGCAATGGCACCAGTGGGCTGCAGTAATGTGGCATAGGGGCTGACTTTTGACTCTCAGGGCAAGACTTACAATAGTTTTTTTACATCTGCATGTATCCCAGGCCACACATTCCATGGGTTCAGGGGAATATGTCAGCAATGTGACCCCAGTCACTGCATCACCTACACTGGGGTTGCCCACTAGTTCTGCCAGACGGGGCCTTTCAGCAGGCGGTGACCCTCCAACCACTCTTGCCAGTTTCTCAGGACTTTCCCTTTTTGACTTTACCGGCTGTAATGCTGGGTTTGACCTGGTAGCTATAGGAGTGGGTCTTTTGGCAGTTAAGGACCTTGAAACTGTAGACCCAGCAAAGAGGTCCTCTGTAGCAAAGTAGCGTTCCGCTTCTGCTAAGGCTTGTCTGTCTCTCTCAGCTGCCTGAGCAAAATCAGTCACTTGAGCTTCCATGCTCACCAGCTGGGCAGCTCACAGTCTATTCATTTCTTGTTGGGCAGGAGTAGCTTGCTTTGGACCAAGGCCCTTATCAAGTCCTCCATGTTGCAGATTTACAACTACACTGTATCTTTACATAGCTTATCTCAGTGCATTTTTAACATCAGGTACATCGCATAACCAGCAAAATTGCCTTTCAGCAAGGATCAGTAGAGTGATTGCCCTCATCCAAGCACCAGTTATGGAGTTCCGCTTCAAACAGAGAGCTCACAGAGAGGTATTCCATGTACCAAATAGGTTTAGGAGGTTCCTGCCCATGTTTATTGGTCAGCGTTTACAGCAAAACAAGAAGATTCCCTCGCAGGGGTTAAACATCATAGTCCAAAACAAAAGTCCAGCAGAAAACTGTTACTAAGCCTTCTGGCTAGGAAATAAACCCCACTGGGTCTGCTTAAGACCTGCAGACATGTTACCTCACAGCTTGCTTGTTCCCTTTCCCAGCAGCAACCCATTAACCCAGGGAAAGACAAATAAATTATACCCCGGATGGGGAACAAGGTGTGGTCAGTGATTAACCCCCCCTGCATCCTGCTACAAACCTTCCACTGCCACCTATTTACTTCATGAGCTGCAAAATCCTATGCAGCAGATACACTCCATCCACAGCTGACAGGGGCATTGTCAACACATATACACAAGGTTTTCTGAAAATGGTGTGTGTGTGTGTATTTTTTGTATATGTATACACACACATTTTCTGAAATGGTGGACCTGTGTGTTTTTTATTATTGTGCTGAATATTGTCCATGGCTTAAAGAGATTCAGAGTGCTGCATGGGGTTCAGTAATAAGTAATACAAAGGTTCATTAGCAGATGGCTTAGTAAGTTCAGAGGTCAGTGGTGAGGCAGAGTTCAGGGGTCTGGAGATCAGTAGTAGGTTATGGAGAGTTCAGGGGTCAGTAGTACGTAGGCGATGCGGAGAGTCCAGGGTTCTGGAGTAGGCGACGCGGCGAGTCCAGGGTTCTGGAGTAGGCAACGCGGAGAGTCCGGAGAACAGTAGTAAGTGATCTTCTATATCACAGTACAGTCATACAGCCCTCCCCTGCACAACTTACCACCATCCCTGGCAGGGCCGAAACTAGGGGGGGGGGGGAGGGGGGCACATGCTCCGGGGTGTGCCACCCTCACCCGCACTGGGAAGCGTTGCTGTAAGGGTGTTACTGCCACCTGATCAAGTGTAATGGATAGGCAGCGTCCACTGTATAGTTCGCCAAATACTTGAGAACCAAATAGGAGGGAGCCTGCACAGGCGCACTAGCACTGAATCACTCTGCTGCTCCTGTTCGTGCTATAGAAAGGCATTCCAGAGCAAGCTTCAGCATGGGAGAGCCTTCCTGAAACTGGAAGGCATTTATTAGGACAAGGAGAGGGGTTTGTGTGTAGAAGGCTCTGGACTAGGTAGATGAAGATATACGGAAAATTTCCATCTATCTTCATCTACACATGCAATAGCCAGCATCTGGGGCTCTATTTCTTTCCGGAGATTAAGGACTCTTTGTCGGTGGACCTGCCTGAGCGGTGGGGCTTTCTTCTGCCTGCTCTGGACTAGGTAGTTGGGGTTTAGTATGGCAAAAGATTAGGGTACTGGGGGGTGTGCAGAGGAGGCCCTGGACTGGGGGATGCAGTGGGGGCCTTGGGCTGATAGGGGGTGTGGAGGAGACACTGGCTGGGGGGGGGAGAGGAGCCTCTGGACTGAGGGTAGCGCAGGGGAGACCTTGGACTTGGGGGGTGCAGAGGAGGCGCTGGACTGGGGGGGGTACAGAGACACAGCAGTGACGCCATTGGCTCCCGCGGCTGTCAAAGTCAATTAGCCAATTAGAAGAGAGGGGGGGGCATGGCCGGGTCGGGGCTCCATCTCTGAATGGATACAGAGAGCCGTGACTCGGCTCGGGTGCCCCCATAGAAAGCTGCTTGCTGTGGGGGGCACTCAACAGGAGGGAGGAGCCAGGAGCACAGAAGAGGGACCCGAAAAGAGGAGGAATCAGGACTGCTCTGTGCAAAACCAACTGCACAGAGCAGGTAAGTATAACATGTTTGTTATTTTTTTTAAAACAAGACTTGACTTAATCACTTTAATGACCGGTTTCCTTCAATAATAGTATTTTGGGCTCAGATTGTGTTGGAGGCCAATGCCCTTCAAGGGCAGTATTGTGGAAGAGCAGAAAGCACATAGCGGTGTTTAGCCTACGATATGTACAAACCTCCTTCAGAATTACATTACACGCTTATATGTTATGACTGATAACCAAGTATGAAGCCATATACGATATTTTACATGCCACCATTCTAAAGTAGCTAGTCCAGGAACCGGCAAACTTTGCTAAAATTATATAGAACATATTCAAAAAACGAATAAATCAAATCTGCAGATAACCAATAATTGAGCTTATCTGCTTACTATATTTGGCCCTACTTTTTTCCAGCAAAATATTTATAGTCTAAACAATAGCACTCCTAGAATCAGTGTGCCAGTTAGAGGTTGCCATGGTGACGGTGTCAGTGCTACATCAGTCCCCGGAACAGTCTAATTGCAGAGTAATTTTCTGCATGCCACACAGTGTTTTACTGAAATAAAAAAAGCACAAAATATCTGTAATAAACGATCACCGTTTATATTTATAGAAACCAATGTTTGTACACCTAAGTTTGCTCCTATTTTGCCAGGATTGCTTGCATCGGTATGGGAAGACCAGGTGAGCTATTCGGCAGAGGTGGGGGACTCGATTCACCTGTTTGAGGACTTGTGACTTGCTTGACAAAATTAAATAAATGACTCGACTTGACTTTGACTTGTCACTAATGACTTGCGACTTGAGTTTGACTTGGGCTATTTGACTTGCAATGACTTGGCACCACCAGTGCTGTGTCTTGGCCTAGGCAAAAGCCGCCCCCCCCCCACAAAAGAAAGCTCCCACCAAGTCCCGGCTTCGGGGTAGATCAGTATTTTGACTTAATTTGTGACTTGACCAAAATAAATGACTTGACTTGACTTGACTTGCTTGACTTCTAGCAGGGACTCGACTTGACTTGCTTTTCGCCATAGTAACTTGGGACTTGCTTGTGACTTGAAGGTTAAGACTTGAGACTTGCTTGTGACTTGCACATGTGTGACTTACTCCCATCACTGCTATTCGGATCCATGTTAGGTTGTATATGGGCACAGGAGGAAACCTCTTTGGAGGATATATGTGGGCGTCCATTTCCAACCTTCTTAAAGCGATAATTGCCCGCAGGCCCTTTAAAGCAGGAGTGTCAAACTGAACTTCTCTGCGGGCCGCATCAGCATTATGGTTTTCCCTCAAAGGGCGTTGTATGTGAAAGACTGGATGTCCAGAGCACCCCACTCCCCCTTACATCAGATGTCAAGAGCCCCATCACCATCAGAAGCCAAGAGTTCCCAAACCTCCCTTACATCACAGTGCACCCTCTTACCTGCTGCCTGGAAGAAACAGCAGAAAGTGTGGGTCTGGAGGAGGACCAGAGGAGGGTGGGAGTCAGCTGCCTGAGTTCGCTGAATGCTGAGATCAGAGGAGGCAGAGATGAAGGGGTGCTGGGACTACACAGAGAGGCACAGGATCTGTAGGAAGAATTCTGTCCTCCTTTCTGCTGCGATGGAGGCAGAGAGGACCCTCTCCACAGCTGCACAAAAAAGCACAGGATCTGGCAGAGGAGTTCTGTCCTCCTCTCTGCTGCTGTTTGCTGTGACAAGGTGGGGGCGGAGATGAAGGGGGTTCCGCAGCTGCAGGAGAGGCGCAAGGGCCACATGAAAGAGCCTGGAGGGCCGGATTCGGCCCACGGGCCTTGGGTTTGACATATGTGCTTTTAAAGTGTTACTGAACCCACAATCATAAAATCAGTCTGTATATGCAGTAAAGCATGTTTGTTATACTCACTGTGGAACCTAAGGGGTCAATCCTTCACATTATATAAACAGGCTGTTTAATCCTGGCTTCTGATCCTCCCCTTCTTCCACAGTCCCTAATCCATCTCTGGATAGTACAGAGCTTTGGCGGCACTCTGCACATGCTCAGTTTGGTGTGTATGGCAGAGAGTTTTTTTCTTCTCTTGGGAGAGTGCATGTGATCAGTACAGGGCCAATCAGCACTGTCCAGACAGAGGGCAGGGGTCTTGCAGCCTCATAGGACAGTCAGAGTAGGATGAAAACTTCTCCTGCAGGTTTTAACCAGACACTGATAGAAGTCACAAGACTGCTATATACTGCTGATGAGAAAAGGTATTTAGTAGTTTTATATTTACTAAAATAATTGCATTTCCATGTATGTGTACTGAGGGAGACCAGATATAGTGAATGCAGGGTCCTGGGTTTAGTAACACTTTAACTTAATTCTTTGTGAATATCTGACTAGAAAGTAGATTAGAACCTGAAGTCGGGACTCTTGGTCCACGTACCTGCTCCGTGACTCAGAAATACTGATACTGAAGACTTTGGATCAGCATGACAGCAATACAATCGGCATTAAAGAATAATAAAAAAAAAATGTCATTGGCTTTCTATCTCCATCATTTTTCAGTGCAGGTTTCCTTTGGGACTCAAACGCACCTTTTGAGATTCAGTGCGTTGTGGTAGCGAACGTGTTGGCACAACTAACAATCCTCACGTTAGTCTTTTGTGGTGCCGGTCATTTTGAATGGCAACCTAGCATACTAAGACAATGCAGCTCTCATGGACATGCCTTGCAGTGCACCATGACACTTAATTTTTCATTATGGTGTGCTGCATAGGACAAAATGCTGCATGTCTGTTTTTTGGTCAAAATAAATGGCCTACCATAATGAAACGCACATCAACACGTGACAAAACCCTTGTCAGTGCCACACATAGGAACGGATAGGTCTGAACGAGCTCTTAAAGTAGGTTGTGTGCTTTGTTGTCAGTCCACAGTTGGTGCAATAACAAATGACATGATGGAGATCCAAAGTTTGAGGTAGAAACACAGAGAGAGGCTTTCTCTGGCCTTCCTAGAGGCGCAAACACTTGACAAGGGGAGAATGGATCAGAACCACCGTGTGCAGTGGGGTATGCAGGCATTCTGCACTTTTGTGAAATATGAAGATTCTACCAGAAGCCTCATCTTTTAAAAAGTGAAGTTCAAAGCAACTGGCAGTAGGACAGATGAGCAGTTTATATTTAAAGCATTTAAATTCAATGATTGTGTATTTTTTCGTTCACCAGAGTCTGCCTAGATCACCTATCTGTAATGTGACTGGCCACTGGTGTGTAAAGCCTGCTCCATACTAACAGTCAACCCAACAGACTGAACAAAGAAAAACCCGAATAGCTCAGGAGGAGCCGCTATCTGATGTTAGTACAGCGATCTCCATCACTGCCGGCCATTGGCTGAGAGCACTGATTGGGTGCTGATCGGCAGACCTTTTTCGGTCATGCCCCTTCGACAGAGGCCGGCTTCTGTTTGACTGGCTGCCATACACCCGGGCCGTTTTCTATTGAACCGGCCGATGCCACCAAATATTTGGACCCTGTGTACAGCTCTTAAGCTACTGTGGCTAAGGCAGTGTTTTAGGCAATGCTGCTCAATTGCCTCTAGTGGCTAGCTTCTTTGAAATCATGGCGGGCCTTGTTTTGTTTCCTTTTTTTTTTTTCTTTCTTTTTTTCTCTCCTTTCCCTCTCCTCTTCTTCGGTGACCGGCTTGCCGCTTTGTCCCTCTTGTTTCCTCATGGTATGCCCTTAGGCTTTCGGGCTTGGGTAACTTATGTGGACCTACGGCTCCATCCGTAAGGTCGGTTAGTTGACATTTTGCTTTACTAAAATGTTTTGTTGCACAAGATATTACTTGTGCCTATATGTCTTGTTGTTTCCTTCTCATTGTTGTATAACCCCTGTGTGGGTAATCAGCTGTCTTGTTTCTTTCACGCGCATTAAAAATTATTGTACCAGAAATCATGGAGGGCCTTGCAAAGGTATGAATTTTGAACAATGTAGATTTTTTTCAAGTTCTGCCTTTTTTTTATTTTTTTATTTCTCTTTTACAATACACAGTCTGCTTATTGTTTACCCGCTCTGCCCCCATTCCCTCATCACAGAATTTGATTGACAGCAGCGGAAACCATTGGTATCAAGCTGCCCAGTGAGGAGGGAGGGAGCTGATGCTCTCATGCACAGCGTCAGTGACACAGAAGTTTTTTTTTACCTTAATGTATAGAATACATTAAAGATAAAACCTTTAGGTTTTGGAACCACTTTAATGAACTAATTAACTCCATAACAGCATTACTCCCTATTCAATGTAAGAAGCCAGTACTTGTACCTGGGTGATTAATGCAGGCTAATGCGGTGTATGTGAAAAAATACATGCTCCTTCTGTTTCCAGAGGAGAGCATAAGTAAACCTCATTACCAATTGCAAAAGCCTATGAAATTTATGGTAAACCCAACATATTCTCATATGCAGTACATCCAAGGTCATTGTAGCTCTTGTATTACAGCAACTCCCAGAGGAACCCTACCAACTCAGAGTAGTAAAGTGCATTCCAGTAGTGCTCTGATATCCAAGTCTGGATCCCAGGACTCCAAGGCATTTGCTGAACCACACTGCAGAGCTTTTTGGCAGTGTATTAATTTCTGCATAATGTAGTCATAACCTGATGTGCATTGATGACCTAAGGAACACCTGATCTAATTTTCTGAGATACTTATACGCTTGTACAAAGGCAATTGTTACAAGACTTACTCACACAAACAAATTCATTTACAACCACATGCTGCTACGTTTTGGCATGTAAAAAATGTAGGTGATGACAAGTTAGATTAGATTTTTCAAGTACATGCAACAGATAGTTATCACAACTTCCTGACAGCAGGTTTGGCCAGTTTTGCCACATTTCCAGTATGTGTTCTTGTGAGGGAATACATATGAAGGAAATGTTTTCCCCATACCAAGGTAGCACAGATCTTCAGTCAGATACCCAATGGCCATAAATAATTATTGTGGGTGCCCATAATTTTCCCAGTCTTTCATTTTCATTTTTAGTGGTGCTATAAATATTAATTATCTCAACATCCTGTTTTCATAGGTTCTAGGCAAAAATTAGACATTATACAACGTTCATGTCATGACTCGGGCTCAGCAGATCATCGTTTGTAAAACCAGATCTTGGAGGTCTCCTATATGCATTGTTTGTACAGGCCTGGTTGAAGCGACTGGTTGTCAGTGGATATTCCATGGGTGGAGTAGGAGGATAGTGATTTGTAGTTCGCAACCCAACAGTGCCATTTGAGTACAAAGTAGTTGAAGCTGTGTGGAAGAGAGTCTGAGTAGGTTATATAGTGCGAATAAAGACAAGCAGAGCCTTATGGAGACCAGTATACAAGGGCAGGGTCTCTACAAATTGAGTGCAGGAATGAAGTCTCAGCAAAACAGGGACAGGAACACCAGACCATGAACTGACAACTTCCTGTGATTAGACAGAGGGTTTTTAAAGGCTGAGACCCTAATTGATGAAGGGTAGGTATATGGTGGGATGCTTCATCAGACGTTGAGGTACTGTTTTGTTTGTAGAACTTCACATCAACAAATGGATCTTTGGCTCAGGCTAAAGGCTCAGCATCACATTGACCCCGAGACCTGTGTTTTATTTTAGGCAGCAATGTGAGAGTGCATGTCTCTCCGACGTGAAATGGGAAAAAAGTCCCTCCTTATGGGATGTTGAAGGCACCCAAAAAAGAAAAATGCATAACCATTTATATATAAAATCACTTTTTAATACAAAACTCTAAAAAGACATAGCCTTGTTAAAAACACGCGTGGCCATATTTAGGCGGCATGTGTGATGCCCAAGCAAATTATCTGCTGAACATCAAATCCTTCAAAGAGATATGTAACATTGACAAAGTATGAACTGTATATTGATGTGTACAATGGATCTTGGCTTAAATATGGCCACGTGTGTTTTTAACAAGGCTATGTCTTTTTAGAGTTTTGTAATAAAAAGTGGTTTTATATATAAATACTTATGCATTTTTCTTTTTTGGTTGCCTTCAAAATCCCATAAGAGGGTTTTTTTCCCATTTCAAGTACAGAAATAGGGATGGTGGCAACCATTTCCCAGAACAGAATGAACATACATTAGAAACAATGTCTCTAAAAACATGAACTCCTTCCAATCCACAAAATGCATGCATTATGAACTTGGGGGGCTGCTCGGTAATCTCGCATGCTTTAAAATCATGTTGCAAGAGGAACTCTCAGCTGCTACCACTAAACTTGCAACACACCTCACCAAGGAGATCAGGGAGCACGGCTCTTGTCGAGGACAAGATGGATGCGGCCGCCACAGTCCTGGAGAACCATGAGCAGGACATTACTGATCTTAAAAAGGAACTGGAAGCTGCCCACCTCCACCTGGAGGACTTTGAAAATAGGGCTCGCAAAGGTAACCTGCGTCTCAGAGGCATCCCTGAGACGGTTTCAGACCTCACCTCCACAGCAACAGCTCTATTCCAGGAACTAGTCCCTGGCATTCCTATTTGATAGACTGGAGTTTGACCGCATCTACCGTGCGCTTGGCCCCAAGGAACCAGAAGAAACCCTCCTGCAAGCAGCCAGGGATAAGCCTGATCTAGTATTCCAAGGTAACTGCTATCAAGTCTTTGCAGACCTCTCCCAGTCCACGATCGTGAAAAGGAGACAGATGAAGTCCTACACCTCTGCACTGCTGGCCCATCATACTCAGTACCATTGGGGTTTCCCCTTCAAGCTTTCTCTTTCCTAAAAGGGCCGCAACCACATTCTAACCTCTGCGGACGAAGCACAAGCGATTCTGGAATCCCTTCGCCTATTGCCATCCAACAAAGGAAACCGGAGCCTGGCCCACTCTGCTCCCCCCCGCCCTGCTACCAACTTCCCAGGCCGCATCTGGGAAACAGCGAAAAGCCACAAGCACTCCCTTTCACGTACCTCGTCCGCAACTGGCTCCCCATGCTCTGACCTGGGATGAGCCCCCCCGTCCTCCTTTCCCTTTTTTTTTCCTTGCCTCTGCCTTTTCTCCCTCTTGTCCCCCAGGTCAGTGCTCGATTATGGCCCAAGACACAAATCCTTGAAGGCCAATGCGGGACCTCCCCAGTTCAGCTCAACTTCGTCTCCTCGCTATGGCTATGACTCCGTTGAAGTTCTATTCACAAAATATCCACGGGTTTAATTCTCCAGTAAAACATTCAAAGGTATTTCAGCATTTAAAATCTAGCTAGGTTGACGTGGTATGCCTACAAGAGACCAGGTTTTCCTCCTTCACCCCAAAATACCTAATTTCACTACCTTCTATGTAGCCTCTGCGCCCGAAAAACATAAAGGAGTGCTAATCGCCTTTTTGCGCAACCTCTTATTTTCTTGTACTAAGGAAATTGCAGCTCTGACCAGTAGATATCTGTTGCTCCGAGGCGCTCTAAATGGTCATGACTTAACTCTGGTAGACTACTATGCTCCTAACCACTTCCAGCACAAATTCTTCTCTCACCTCCTTAGGCCCCATTCACACCTGAGCATTTTGTAGCTTGAAGCCTGAAGCTACAAAACGCTGGAGGGGAAAAAAATCCATTATTCTCTATGGAGATGGTTCACATCTCCACTCCAAGTCGCCTGAAGCTCAAACAAGATCTGGACCCTTTTGTGTCGCTCGAATCGGGCAGATTTGGGCGTTTTTGGAGCAGGAAGCAGATGACAACATAGCAACAAATGATGAAACAGATGATCATTTTTCCTATTGGCTAATAAAAAAAAAACGCCAAAGCTGGAAAAACGCCAGAAAACGCTGCATGGAAACGCGCAAATACGCGCGACAAAATGCCGGAATAAAGCTCAAAAACTCTACACTCAGGTGTAAATGGGGCCTTAAAGTGGTCTCCCAGCACTGTTATGGGTCCCTTATTTTTATGGGTGACTCAAACGTAACCTTAGATTCCTCAGTGGACAGGAAATATGCACAAGGAGTGTCCCCCTCCCATGACCTGACTGTAGAAGCCCAAATGAGATACCTCTTGCAATCGCAAGGCTTGGTGGATGCATAGAGGGAACATCACCCTCGTGACCGTGACTTCACCTTTTATTCCAATCCACATGATAGTAACCCCCCCCTTCCCCCTTGACTTAGCAGATGCCTTCTTCCATGACCTCAGTCTCCCCCCCCCCATCTTACGCTCACACAGCCCTCAATGCAGACATTTCTAAACTGGAGGTAGCCCAGGCCATCAAAGGCATTCGACTTTCAAAAGCCCAGGGTCCAGATGGCTTCTCTGCCCTATATTACCAGAAATGTTCCTTCCTCCTGCTGCCCCATTTGACAGCATACTTTAATAGCATGAAACAGGGAGCACTCGCTTCCCCTGACTCCTTACGGGCGTGCATATCCATGATTCCAAAAAACCACTGTGGAAGCCCATGACCCCCAAGCCTTCCACCCTATTTCTCTGCTGAATGAGGATATGAAACTATTGGGCAAGATCCTGTGTTCACGCATTCATAAATACCTACATTCCCTGATCCACAGGGACCAAGTAGGCTCTGTGCCTGGTCGCCAGGCAGGGGACCGTGTTCGGAAGGTGGTTCACCTGATTTCCCTGTTGCACCACCACAAAATCCCAGGATTTCTTCTCTCGCTTGACATATACAAAGCTTTCGACTCCCTCTCGTGGGACTACTTATGCTATGTGCTTCAACGTTGGGGCTTTGGAGACTCTGTTCTCACCTGGCTGACCGCACTCTACTCTTCCTCTTCAGCTGTCGTCCGCTATGCGGGTTGCTTATCACCCCCATTCCCCATTTCCAGAGGAACTCGGCAGGGTTGTCCCCTGTCTCCTGTTCTCTTTATCCTTGCCCTTGAACCCCTGGCCATGGCCCTTAGAGCTGACCCAAATATTAATGGAATCCCATACGCAGGCGAATGTTACAAGGTAAATATGTTTGCGGAGGACACTCTTTTGACATTAACCCAATTGTCTCCTTACCCAATCTACATTCCCTCCTGGCCCGCTTTTCCACCATCTCGGCTCCAGATTAATCCCCACAAAACCACTGCGCTGAACATCATCTCCCTTCCAGGTTCCCTGGTCAGGCACCTCCAAGCCACCTTCTCGTACCGCTGGACCAGCTCCGCTTTAGGATATTTGGGTATTAAGCTGACCCCCTCTTACGCCTTTCCTTTTTTCTGCTAACTACTATCCCTTGTTATGTACCATCACGGCACTCATGACATCTTGTCTGTTCTCCATCTTATCTTGGATTGGCCGCATCCATGCTGTTAAGATGACGCTCCTTCCGAAGATCCTATACTTCTTCCGGACTCTACCAGTCCGGATCCCTGCATTTTTTTCCTGCGTCTCCTCCCACAAAAGGCTTCTCTCCTTTATTTGGGCCAACAAACGTCCCAGGGTCTCCCGCTTTACCCTGTATGCCCACAGGCTGAGAGGTGGGCTTGGAGTCCCAAATATCGTCGAATACTACCAGGCTGCACAAATCTCCCAGCTTACAATGCCCCAGGCTACCTCCGATATTCCACTCTGGGTTCTCCTTGAAATCCCCAACTGTGCACCGGTCCCCATCTCTGCCCTTTAATGGCTTCCTCCTAAAATGCGTCCCCCCTCACTCAGCCCTTTGATGGCCCATAGCTTAAAGCTCTGGGACTTGGTCCGGTATTCCAGTGGGCTCATGTCCCTATCCCTTCCACTCCTCCCCCCTCCTAAATAACCCTATGTTTCCCCCCCGGCTTAGAACAACCTCATGTTTTTTTACTGGTGGGCAGCCCATGGATTATCCCAGATCCGACATTTCCCTGGAACCAGCACCTTCCCCTTGTGGGCTTCAATCCAAGAGACTCATAAAGCTCCCCCCAGTGGCATTTTTCTGCTATCTTCAATTACAACACTGGATCTCCTCTCTCAGACAAAATGCTTTTCCCTACCAGAAAACGGCCTTTGAGCAAACGTGCCAACACTCTCCAGGATCTCCTGGTACCATATCTTTGATTTACTCCTCCCTTAACTCAAGCGGGACTCCAACCTCCTTATCTTATGTCCCCAAATGGGAGCGGGACTTATCCATCTTTGATTCGGCGCAAAGGAGCAAAGCCTGGTCTAATATTGCGAAATGCTCCTTTTAACACGGCTACCCTAGAGGCAGCCTATAAGGTACTCCTCCACTGGTACTGGGTTCCATCCCATATTGCGGAATCAAATCCATCCTACAGCGATAGATGCTTCAGGGGCTGTGGTAAGCGTGGAGATGAACTTCATATCTGGTGGTCCTGCCCCGCCTAGTGGGATTCCTAGTGTCTACTCTCATCCATACATCCCCGCCGCAAGGATGCCAAGTTGGCCTTACTCCACTGCCCGATCCCGGGCCTCTTTTCCTATCAGTAGAAATTGGCCACCTATTTGTTTATCGTTGCGAAGCGTGCAATAGCAAGGGCCTGGAAGAGGTCGGCTGTCCTGTTTGTGGAGGTGAAGAGCATTTTAACGACTCTCATGATTAATGAAAAGATGTCTAGTGTTCTCCATGACTTCCACGCCGAATTCCTCAAGGTATGGGGCCCGTGGTGGTCCTACATTCTTCCCACTTTGCATCTGACCAGCCTAGGACCTTGCTAACTGACATCCTCTACCCCCCCGACCTGGGGGAACCTCTTTCCTACCTATTCTGCACCTCCTTTTCCTTCTCTGTCTTTCCTTCATCTCTTGTGTCCCTCCTTTGCCAATTGCCCCCCCCCCCCCCTTTTATTTATTTATTTTTTCTCATTTTTGTTTTTTGCTTGCTCGTATGACCCGATCCCAGTTTTGCGTATCCCAAATTTCTGTGGACTACTTCACACCTCAATCCCTGAGCAATTAAGTTCAGTCACCCTATGTTGGCTGGAGTGTTGTAGATGTTCGACAGTTCTTACTACCAAACATGTTTCCATTGTGTATTGTTAAGCTGTACCATGTTATGCTTACTGCTTATTTCCCCTGCGTGGGATCATTACAGTTGTTCTCACTTCTCATATATTTCAATAAAAAAATTGTACCAGAATTATTACCTTGGCCTGAGTATTGGGGGAAGTGATTTGCAACCTTTAATGTAGTTCTTGCGCATAGTTGCACGTAGTAAAACCAAGCTTCTTATTAATATTGGCTATTTACTATTGATTTTGGCGTAAACCTGTGTTGGAATATATATGGAGGCTGTCATTGTGGACCTCCCCCCAAAGATCTATTTGTCCATCACTCTGTCTTCAATCATTCAAGTTACTAGCTTGAAAAATCAGAACTGTTATTCTACATACTTAATCTGAGTGAGCTAGAATGGAAAACTACACCAAAAGCAGCTGAATGATTAGTAGAGCCTGAATGATATTTTTTTGAGTTTTTCCAAAGCCTACTGTGACATGGGGGTATTTAGCTCAGTGGTAGATGCGTTTTCAAGTAAGTTCACATCAGTCAGCAACTATAAGTAAGAGCTTGGTAGCCTACTTTTATTGAAAGGAAAACAAAGTCCATACATAGGTTACATACATATAAGGTTTCCCACACATGGGTTTTTCTCCAGCAATAAGCACAAGTGAAAAATGCTAGCCCACCTGTCTCTTAAGCTCTCACTCAGCTTTATTCACAGTACCTCTGCTCTTTACGCTGGTCACTCCGACCAAGGTTCTTCAGTGCTGACGGCTTCACTCCAACGGCCACAGCTACTCTCTGGCCTTAGCCCTCAGGCCGTTTCCTGTCTCTTGCAGACAATCATGCTCTGACTGCCATATGCAGCCTTTCTGACTCCTGTAAGAGACCCCCTGTCTCTCTTGGTAGGAGCTCTGAACTATTCCTAAACCTCAATTATAAGGGTTGTGTGCACCTTAGTGCACACTCTGCTGGCAGAGTTGCCAACCATCAGTATTTTTAGGCAGCCAGTAAAAAAGACAGAGTGAGAATATATACATGCCCCTTAGCCATATTGGACCTGGATGACTTCTTTCCATGAAGTTGGTCAAGTGCGGCAGATTTTGTGGTTGTGGCTTTGATTTTACTGAAATGCTTGTATATCTAACTTGTTTGTGAGTATAAAGTTTACTTTTATGAATAATAAATGGTGTATGAAGGTAATGTGCTAGGCTGGTGCACCCTCTTTGTTTTTTGGGTTTTTTTTGGGGGGGGGAGGGGGCGCTTGGAGGGGAGCTGTACACAGGTTTTTTCACAAAGCACAGTGCCCTTCGCGCATGTGCAGTAGAGAACCGTCTGTGAGGCCACAAGGTAACCTTACAAGGTTACCCTTAGGCAAGATGGCAGTGGCAGCACCCGAGAGCTGATTGAAAAAGTGTCCTAATATTATATTATCTTTTTCTGAAGGAGCCTGGAAATCCGCTTTTAAGGTACAAAACCTTCAACCTTTTTACTACCACTTTAAAACCTCTTTGTGCCAGACATACGCATATATGCGGCCTCTTGACAGGTGGGCCAAGAGGCTGCATATATGCATCCCAAAATGTGAACAAGACTGGATACCATATTCTAGATGTGAAATTGTGGAAGGGAATACTGTATAGGCATGACTAATATTTCCCAACTTGTTTATACAGAAAAAGATAAAGTGATTATAACAAAAAAGGGCATACTTACCTGCTCTGTGCAAGGGATTTGCACAGAGCGGCCCAGATACTCCTTTACTGTGGTCCGTCGCTGGCCCTCTAGGCTCCTCCCTCCTCCTCGGGTGCCCCCACGGAGAGCCGCTTTCCATTGGAGCACTCGTGCGGGCACGCTCCCGGGTCCTGCTGCTGCATCCATTGAAACAGACAGCAGGACTCGGCCCCCTCCCCCCAGCTCCCATGTCACTGGATTTGATTGACATCGATCTGTCCAATGAGGACCCGAGACAGCGGCTGGAACGATCGTGCTCAGGTAAGTGTTAGTGGGCTCTGGGGGGCTCCTGCAACACAGAAGGCATAGAATGCATTAAGGTGAAAAACCTTGGGACTTTACAACCAGTTTAAGCTTGCTTTTGCAGCTGCATTGTGCATTTTGTGAGGTCAAAGAGGCTTTCATGCTGTCAGCTTTGTAATATTGCCTAAAACATTGTTTTACATAGTAATTTTTATTAGTGATGGGTAGATGTTCAGGAGGAATGGATCATATTTTGTATCGGGGTCAAGATTTTTTTCTTCAAACTCAAGGGTAGGTGGTAGAAAATTCATTGTGATGGGGAAATAATTGGGGATTGAGGCTCCTGTCACCATATTTATACAGGGACTTTGGCTGTTTTCCCTTTAGACATCTGTCCAGCTTTTATAGCACCTCCCCAATCTCTTTTTCATAAATGAATTTCCGTAGAATTAAAGATCAATCCCTGCAGATAATCAACATATTGACTTGTTCACTCAAGATGATCCAACATTCCTCTGCAGTTTTATGCTTGATTCACACCTATGTATTTTTAGTGCTTTTGCATTTTGCAGATTTGCTTTACAGAACGTGTTCCATAGGAAACCATGTTAAATGGACTGTAGTGCAAATCTGCAAAATGCAAAAGCACTAAAAATGCATAGGTGTGAATCAAGCCTTAGAACGTATTCACACCTATGCAGGTTGCAGTTTGCATATTGCAGGTGCATTTTGCGTTTTTCAATACACGCTTTTGATCCATTGAAGTCTATGCAACCAAAAAGCAGAAAAAAAAAAACCCTGGCGCTTTCCATAAAATGCACAGATGTGAACTACTTCCACAGGAAACCATGTTAAATGGACTGTAGTGTGTTTCTGCAAAACTAAAAAACGCACTAAAAAATGCATAGGTGTGAACCAGGCCTTATGAGGTCTTCAAGGCTGTGGGTATGTTTGCACTGGGACATCACCAAAATGAATCCGCTGTTGTAGCTACAATTTAAGCCTAGATCAAGCTTTGCCTACATCCCAAAATACTTGCTATGGGTTGAGAACAGTTTTTTGCAAGCAAATTACAGCTTCTGAAAATATATACAAACTAACTTCCTCTTGCCGAAGAGTAAAGGGTAGATTTAAAAGGGATCTCCTTAATCTTTGTCATCTGTGTTTTAGTTAAGAAATACCTATGCTGTCAGTTGTCATCCAGAAGCTCCTGCTGCTGTTAGTAATATGTGTTTTTACATATCTGACATTGCTAGATTTCCTTCTCACATGTTTATTTATTTATTTTTTTTATATTATGAAAAGTAGACGGGCTCGAGGTTGATTTTATTTTTTAGATTCTGAATTTTTAAACTGTGTGTGTGTGTGTGTGTGGTGGTTTTTCTTTTCTTTTTTGGTGTATACAACACTTTCTACATGGTACACTCAGGCTGCATGCACACTAGCATTTTTGTAAGCTCCTAGAAGCTGTTATTAGCATTTTTTGTTATTTAGAAGCTAAATAGTGTTAGCCTATGTGTCCATGCACACTAATAGGCTATTAGCATTTTTTGAGCTTCAGCGTCTAGGAGCAGAAAAGAAATAGTTTTTGTAGAGTTTCTTGGACTGTCTTTCCAGCAGAAACGCTCCTAATAGCATTTTTTGAGCCCCCCCCCCCCCTTTTTTTTTTTTTTTAAACGGAACTGAAATAAATGCTAATCAAACACTACTAAAACGCTACTACAAAACTATTAACAGTGTTTTTTATCCAGCGTTTTTTCACTGATAAGCAGCACTGATGGGCAGCATTGATTGACACGGATGGGGCTGCACTGATCATCAGAGATCTGATTATCTGTGTGCATGTCCACTGTTGAGGTTGTCGGTTACCGGCTCTCCTCTCCTTACTCTCTGACAGCGTGTGAGGGAAGTACTGCTGATAACTGGCAACTCTATTTACACTGTGATTTAGCTGTGATTGGATACAGCTGATCATGTGGTAAAAGGCCGCTGTGATTGGACCTTTACCACGATATGTGATTGGCTGTGTTGCTGTGCCTGCGTTTCATGGAGGAAAAAGGTTCCTGCGCAATTTTTAAGGTATTCGAATGAAGGGAGTTTTGTACTATGAGTCACCTGTGTTAGGTCGACTAAATGTTTGATTCAAGTTGACCATGTTGGTCAAGGAATGGCCGGTGTTTTGCCGAGTCACTCCACTATCTTTGTATGTTTGTATGTCCAAAAATGTCATAAACAGAATTTTCAAAAAAAAAGGTATTCGAATGATGACCGAAGACAAATCTCCTTATTCCCTTCACCGAATTAATATCGATGCACACCCTGAAAACTAAAAACTTGTTGGTACTCAGGGATTTCAACCTCTGGGCAAACTCCACCCAAGACCCCATTGCCACCGCCTGCATTAATCAACTAGAAGAACAAGGTCTTCAGCAACTGATGAATGCGCCCACGCATGGTGCTGGGCACATTCTGGACCTCATCTTCAAACAAAACATGGACATCAACATACTCAACAACGTACCACTACCTTGGAAGGACCACCACGCTATCAAATTTAAAATCACCACTAACACCGCCCTCCAAAAACCGAAACACTCGACAACAACACATTGGACCAGATCTCAGAAGAAACTACTCTGAACTCTTCAAAACCACATTAGCAAACAATATAGCGATGCTATATTTAAACCACTCAACGGAACAAACACGCAACTCTTTAAAAATGGCATTACTGCAGACTCAGTCGCCCCGAAACGTAGATTACTCAAATTCTGGATGGTTTAATGACACTCTTTACTAAAGCAGGAACGCAGAAGAGCAGAAAGAGCGTACGGAAGAAATTCTACAAAGGAAAACCACACAAACTACAAAGCACTCATCGAGAAATATCACAAAGCAATCTTCAAAGCAAAAAAAGAACATTTCTCAAAATCCATCTCAAAGGCCTTAAATCGCCCTCGTGAACTTTTCAAACTAGTCGCTCAGACTATGAACCCCTCCTGCCTAGAGCCCCTAGCAAACGAAACTCAAGAATTCTGCGATGAGTTATCGAACTTTTTTTAATCGACAAAATCGACAACATTCAGAAAGTAATTCAACAGAAAAAAACAAAGAACCTCATTCAACTAAAGCAAAGAGGGGAAAGAGATACGAACATCACAAAAGCTCAGAATTTTTCGCTGATCCCAATCACCACTGACACCACCAAAAACATCATCAGAAGCTTCCGAGACAGCACTGCACCAAATGACATCATTCCCACAAAGCTCCTGAAAGAATGTTCCGACATCTTGGCTCCTACGATAACACATCTCATAAATCAGTCGTTCAAAGAAGGAACTGTTCCGATCGTCCTCAAGCAAGGCATAGTCAAACCACTACTGAATAAACCCAACCTCGACCCCAAAGACCCTAACCACCGCAGACCGGTAACGAGCCTGAATACCATCGCCAAATTATGGAAAAAGCAGTAGTACAACAGCTACAACTCCATCTTGACACACACAAAGTCTTGGGCCCACTGCAATCAGGCTTCCACCCTGGCCATGGCACAGAAACGGCATTTCTCAAAATATGGGACGATGCCCACGAAGCAGCAGATGACTGAGAACCATGTCTCCTGGTATTGCTGGACCTCAGTGCAGCATTCGACACAGTCGACCACAATACTCTACTCATCCAAAACTAAAAAATACTGCGCTATCCCAAAACTGTTGTAAATCACGTAAAAATGAGAGCTGCAACTATAAATGTGAGACACAACCACTTACTATACAATAAATCAAAAAAATAGCTGCGCTGCAATTAGTGAAAATGAAAACAAAAAATACATTATTGTGATCAATTATAAAAGTGAAATTGAACATCCACATGTGATGAACTCATAGTGAAAAAACAATATAAAATCTCATGGTTCAAATAAATCTGTTATATAAGACAAATGAACAAATATAGTCCAATCGCAAAGTGCATAAAGTGAATAGTTCATAGGGGTAAATAATCCTGTTGCACAGAAGAGAATGACAGTCATCCAAAACGTGAATGGCATGCAACTTTATCTTCCAGGAAATAGTGATGACAGAAAGTGTCCTCCACCTATAGATAGACTGCCCCTTACCGACTCCTCTGATCTCTGTTTAGGAGATCATACGGACAGATGGCTGTCAACCCCAGCCTCAAGTATTGAACTGCACACGGATCCCAATTGGCCTCCCCGACAGGAATCTTCTATATAGTGGATGGACACTCGTTCCCCATGGAATTACTGGCTTTAGTTGTAGATCCTTCCAAACTTTTAGGATTTTGCTTTCTCACATACTGGAAGGAGGATCTGAACCATCACTAATCTGAAGGGGAGCGGTCACCCCCATGGAGCAACGTGTGACCGCTCCCCTTCAGATTAATGATGGTTCAGATCCTCCTTCCAGTATGTGAGAAAGCAAAATCCTAAAAGTTTGGAAGGATCTACAACTAAAGCCAGTAATTCCATGGGGAACGAGTGTCCATCCACTATATAGAAGATTCCTGTCGGGGAGGCCAATTGGGATCCGTGTGCAGTTCAATACCTGAGGCTGGGGTTGACAGCCATCCGCCCGTATGATCTCCTAGAAAGAAAGAAAGAAAGAACTTCTGTCACTGACCGCCCCCCCCCCCCCCCTCTGTTTTACTCACCTGAGCCCCATAATTCCTACACCAGAGACCCGCTCTTCCCCTCTGCTCGTTGTCTCGGCTCTTGATTGGATAGATTGATAGCAGCGCAGCCATTGGCTCCCACTGCTGTCAATTAAATCCAATGAAGCGGGGGGCAGGGCCGAGTCCAGCATTCTATGGCTTAGGGCGCAAATGGTGGACTCAGGAGCGCACACGCAAGGTAACCCCGCTGGGAGAGCGCTTCTCCTAGGGGGTTATACAATGCGTGGAGGAGCTACCAGCGCCGCCGGAGGACCCCAGAAGTCGAGGATCGGGGCCACTCTGTGCAAAACGAACTGCACAGTGGAGGTAAGTATGACATGTATGTTATTTAAAAAAAAGAAAAATGAAGCTTTGTTATCACTTTTTAAAGAGGTTTAACCTTAAACTACGTAGAGGGTTCTTTACTGTAAGAGCGGCAAGGATGTTGAATTTCCTTCCACAGGCGGTGGTCTCAGCGGGGAGCATCGATAGCTTCAAAAAACTATTAGATAAGCACCTGAAAGACCACAACATACAGGGATATACAATGTAATACTGACATATAATCACACACATACAGTAGGTTGGACTTATGTCTTTTTTCAACCTCACCTACTTATATAACTATGTAACTGTACCCATATTAAAAAAAAAAAAAAAAAATTGAGACAGATAGCGCTTTCTTTTTGGTAGTATTTAATCACAACTGTGCTTTATATTTTTTGCTAAACAAACTAAAAAAGATGGAAAATTTTGAAAAACAACCTTTCTTATGGCAGGATTACATGATTAGTAAATCGGCCGATTTTCTACTCGTTAATGCCCAGCAAGTAATACCCGAAAAAAAAAATGGAAAAAATTTTGTTGTATCATTTTGTGAATGAACGATATTCTACTAGGTGGTGTAAAGGTCGTCCGTAAAACATCTCTCTTGAACATTATCACGCATGAGCGGAACTAGTAGACGACCCCACTTGTACATGAGACGTCAACACTACATATGAAATCGATTTGCTCTTTTAAGGATTTTTTTTTTTTGATTGGTTAATGTTGGCGACGATTTCGACCAACGAATGCTGTTTCATTGGTCGACGGTCGAGTGATCGTTCGATTTTCTAACCATGTGTTCCTGCTATTGGTTTCTGTAATAAATTTTGCAAATGAGTCATTATTTTTTTTTCCTCCTTATTACCCTATTACTTACCTGACTCCCAGCACTCTCCTTCTTTCGTGAAGCTCCAATCTGTAGGAGGAGCCTATGCATCATCGCATACAGTGCAGAGCTATTGACTGTATTATACATGGTGAGGGCAAGCCTCACTTTTTGTCCCTCTCCTGGAACAAAATAGTCAGGTTAAACCATTCACAGGAAGCTTAGTATTCTATAAACGAATACAAGGCTTCCTCTGATTGGCTGAGGTGGAGCGGTAGGCAGATGACGCCATGATCTCTGACACAGCCAATCAGAGGAAGTTTTGTATTCACTCATAAAATACTAAGCTTTCCGTGAAGGGTTGGGCAATGTTCAGCCCAATTTATTTTTAATTAAGATTTTTTCCAGGAGTGAGGTGGGAAGCTGAGCCCAAGGCCCATTTCACACTGCGGCGCAACTTTGCGGCGCAACTTCAGGGAATACCTGTGTAATCTTGAGGTCTATGGACTTCAAGTCGCATCAAAGTCGGACCAAAGTAGTACAGGGACTACTTTTAAGTTGGTGTGACTTGAAGTCACACAGATATGAATGGTTATTATTAGGAATCATGGAGTACCACTTGTCATGTGACGCTGATGTCCAAAGTCGCAGCAAAAGTCGCACAAGTGTGAAAGGAGGCTAAAGACACTGTTTAAAGGGACATTAAACGTCAAGTTAGGCCAGCCATACACAGTTCAAATCTCAGCCAGTTCAGCAGGAACCGGATTTGAACCGTTAATGGGCAGGCTGAATGCACCAAGTTGATTGATCGGTCAATTTGGGTACAACCAGCCTGCCGAATTCTCTTGCGATTATCACTAGTGGCTGCTATTGCTGCCAGCAATAATCACTGTCTTCTCCCAGCGGGGACGGCTCCCCCCACTGGGAGAAGACAATGGCCCGGCAGGAGGGATTCCTGCATTAGCACTGCCTGTGTTGATGGGGGAACCTAGTGCATTTATTTTCTCCAACCAATGGTTGCAGGAAAGAAATTTGCTCTGTGTATGGCCTTGGGTTTTTGTAAACCCATGAACAAAATTTGACAGCATTGCAGCTTACCAGTCCTTTGATGTGGTGGCTGCAATAGTTTTCTTTTTTTAAATGTTTTTTCTTCCTTTATTGTTACCTGGTAATCCTGCTGAACAGATAAATGAAAACCCTTTCACTGGGGTTTATAACAGACCAAAAGGGAGCAAAAAACTAATTTTGAGGTGCATCGCTGCAAGGGGATTTTTAATTAATTTTTTTTTTTGCTGTGCTCGGAATTGGGCTTTAGAGAGCAGAAAAATATAAAATAAGCTTTTACAACCAGCACCATATTGGACCCAAGAAAAAGTGTCAAACTAAAGTATTTACTTTTTCTGAGTTTAAAAAAACTGTACAGTATTGTGTATGCAGATCAAATATAAGTTATACAAATTTTAGGAGGTAAAAAAATGAACAATATGCAACATATTTTTTTAGGGGGTGAAAACTGAGCAATATGCAATAGTAAAAATATTTTTTTTAAAAGGTGAAAACTGAGCAATATGCAATAGTAAAAATATTTTTTTTAAAAAGGTGAAAACTGAGCAATATGCAATAGTGAAAATATTTTTTTTAAAAGGTGAAAACTGAGCAAAATGCAATAGTAAAAATATTTTTTTAAAAGGTGAAAACTGAGCAATATGCAATAGTAAAAAAAATTTAAAAAGGTGAAAACTGAGCAATATGCAATAGTAAGAATATTGTTTAACTCCTAGGATATTTTAGTGAGGGTTTTTGCTGCCACAGGCATGTACATTGTATTTAATTTATTTTTAGGTTTGGGAAGCCAATCCGTGAATAGCGGAATATATTTTTATGAATGATGTTATTTTTGTGTGATACAAGTGAAAGTGATCCCCCCAGACGTGGATTTTCAGGAGCACGTCTGCGGTCCTTTGGTGCACTATTAATACATCCTTCTGCTCCAGAAGAGGAGAGGTCTGGGAGGAACCAGCTGACTGGCAGACAGAGAGAGGAGGATGCCGGGCAACAGGTGGTCCTGAGACATGCTGGCTGAGGCTCGGCTCACAGCAAGCATGTCACACACCGATGTGCAGGGGTCTGCTCGATCATGCCTCCTGCATACTCCACTGATCGTCAACATGTGCCCATAGCAACGACCAGCCATGGCTGTCAGACATGAGCTCGGCAAAACAATCAGGAGAATAGCTCGTCTCTTTTTCTGGTTCCCCAAATCGCTGAGAATCGCCAGGGGTCGGAAATTAAAGCTTCTCTGGAGAGCTTCAGGTAAGGTCACCTGATCTTTTTTTTTTTTTTTTATTCATCATTTTTATTGAGCTGAAATGTGTATATAGCATATTTTCCATCCAATATAGCATGTTGGAGGAGGTAATGTTTTTTTTTGTGCCTGTGCAGCGCTGTAGGCAGTGAAAGGGTTAGACTGTCTGTAGTGCGATGTGGGCCTGCAGCACAGTGCATTGCAGAGACATGCACACAATGGAGCCAGGAGATTTCTGCACCCAGCTGTATATCTGCTAGGGGATGGAATGGATTCATTTCAGTCTATCACCAGTGCTGCCGATCACGATCATGTCTGCAGCACGCTATGCAGCACTCCAATCATGAAAGGTAACTGCTTGCCTCATTGCATGCAAAGAAAAAAAGAAAAATGACGCTATTTCTACAGATTTTCATTGACCCATTTTAGCATTTCTTTTTATAGGACAGCATGTTTTATTTAAGATGCTGCATTTTATATTTTACTGGGGGCTTAGAGTCTAAGCTCTAGGATAAAATATACATTACACTGCAGCAGGACCATTAAAGCAATGACATCTAATACAGTGGAAGCTTCATGTGTTGTCTTATAAGGACAGCAGTGGTGCTTGGAATGAAGCGTTCTGATAAAAGGCTGGTGAAAGTGTAGACCTATGTAAAATGACATGTATGTATGTCTGATTCTACAATCTATTGTAAAGCATCATGCACAATATTTTCTTCCTTCTTTATTAATTTTTCCTTCCTTTTGCATTAATCCTTATGCTGGCTATACACTATACGAAAAATCGTCCAAATCCCATTTTCGAAAAACAGACATTCAGCCGTGAGAGCAAACGATAGTGCCACCATGTAGTGACCGATAAATCGTTCAGTGGACATAAATGAATCCATTTTAAAAATAATTTTTATATATATATATATATATATATATATATATATATATATATATATATATATATATATATATATACCTACCTAGTGCAAACAGTTCAGACGGGAAACACATTAACCTTTCAAATTATCGTTTGTTCGGCAGAAAATTTCCAAACTTGTTTTTTCAGCTCAAAAACGTCCCAACGATTATAGATTTTGTGCCCATTAACTGGCCGAAAAACGAACAAACTGGCCAAATGACCGAATTTTGGCCGTTTTTTTTCATATAGTGTATGGCCAGCATTACGATCACCTGCCTAATGTTTTGTATTAACATTCATATTTTACAATGTTCAAATCTTTATGCAATTGTAGAAAGTAAATGGGAAAACTGAGTTTTTATGTAACTGTACAGTGGATCATTGAAATACACCTTTATAGGTAAACCTATAGCCCGGCCTAAGGTGTTCTTATTTATTGATATTGGAATATGATGTAAACGGTAACCTTTATCTTGAGCTTACCTGTTAGCCTGTATCCCTCTAGATTGTAAGCTCATTTGGGCAGGATTTACTCTTTCTTCGTTTTTACAGAATATGCTTGTTATCTAGCTATATGTACTTGTTAGAATAAAGTAAAACCTTGGTTTGAGAGCGTTTTGCAAGACGAGCAACATTTTTTAATAAATTTTGACTTGATATACAAGTAGCGTCATGTCACAACTGAGTATAAAAGAGAAGAGAGGCGCCTCTAAGTGTAGCAATATGTTGCTAAATGTTGTACCTTAATTAAATGTAACCATATTGCTACACTGAGTATAAAAGAGAAGAGAGGCGCCTCTAAGTGTAGCAATATGTTGCTAAATGTTGTACCTTCATTAAATGTAACCATATTGCTACACTTAGAGGCGCCTCTCTTCTCTTTTATACTCAGCGTAGCAATATGGTTACATTTAATTAAGGTACAACATTTAGCAACATATTGCTACACTTAGAGCGCCTCTATTCTCTTTTATACTCTGTAGCTCCTGCTGGATTTTTGCTTCTAATCCCTTTGTGGAGGCTTCCATGTGAGGATTTACATTTTATAGTCACACAACCCATCACATTGCTATAATCTTTTTATATGGACTATAGACCGAAGGACTTACCGTATATACTTGCGTATAAGCTGACCCGAATATAAGCCGAGGCACCTAATTTTACCATAAAAAACTGGGAAATCTTATTGACTTGAGTATAAGCCTAGGGTGAGAAATGCGCAGCTACTGTAAGTGGAAAAGAGGGTCAGCAATGCCCATTTGTAGCCTCACTATGCACATTTGCATGCCTCACTGTGCCAATTTGCAGCCATAGGTCCCCTGAACTTAAAACTCGGTAATTAAGGGTTCCTAGATGCCCCCTAGCTGCAGCCACAATGAAATTGCTGCAGATGGACACAGTTGACCAAATTTGAGGCACTGTATCTCGGGGTCAATTGGTGCTAGGAACCCTATATTTGGTGTGCAAACCCAGTGGAACTGGCACTACAATATATCCAAAGCTAGGGTTCCTAGCACCAAGTGGCCCCAAGATACGGGGCCCCAAATGTGGTTCGGAAAATTGCAAGCAATTTTCTGCAGCAGAGAATGACATTTTAGGAACCCCAGCTTTGGATATGTTGTAGTGCCAGTTCCACTGGGTTTGCACACCATATTTGGGGTTCCTAGCACCAAGTGGCCCCGAGATACGGGGCCCCAAAGTCTTTTCGGAAAATGTCATTCTCTGCTGCAGAAAAGTACTTTGACTCAGGTATAAGCCGAGGGGGGCATTTTCAGCACAAAAAAATGTGCTGAAAAACTCAGCTTATACTCCAGTATATATGGTATGTATAAATGGTTGTGGAACGAATCATTTGAGTTTCTATTATTTCTTATGGGGAAATTAGCTTTGATATACAAGTACTTTGGATTACAAGCATGTTTCTGGAATGAATTATGCTCGCAATGCAAGGTTTTACTGTATTGGTCCTGGTTTGTTGTTTTTTCCAATTTATAGCCAATGTACTGCACCACAGAAGATGGTGCTTTTAATACCAAACATTTTTTTAAACTTACCATGTCCACCTAAAATTAATGTTTAAGGTTCAGGCAGATGGAAGTAGATTTAATTTCCCAAATGGCTTTGTATGTCTCTGGATTTCTGAGTTGAGATCTCCTCTAGAATTTCCCCTCTGTTTCTTCACTGAGGCCATTACAAAGCCATGGGGGTTATTTACTAAAGCCTGAGAGTGCAAAATCAGGCTCACTTCTGCATAGAAACCAATCCGCTTCCAGGTTTTAGTGCCAAAGCCCAATTGAACAAAGCTGATTGGCTACCATGCACAGCTGCACCAGATTCTGAGTGCACCAGTTTTAGTAAATCTACCCCCCATGTGTCAGTATCTTAATACTTCTGCTGTATTCTATGTAATGTAAAATAAATGAATGGTTGGAGAACTCTGGTGAGAGTGAGAATGCATTGTAGTTCATACATAGTTCAGAGATCTTGTTGTTGGGGCCACTATGATATATGAGGATAATTTTCCTCTTCGAAATACGTTCCACCAAATATTGGACTGTCATTTTTTTTTTTTTTTTTCTTTTCTCAATTTTTATTTCAGATTTTTCAAAGAAAGAATGTACAAATAATGAATTTCATTAAATAGTACAGCAAGGATATTACATCAGACTGTCATTCTTTTAATAGAATTGCCATGTAAATGTAAATAGCATTTTCTTATCTGATCATTTAAAATGCTGAAAGGGAATGTTTATGTAAATTGCCAACTTGCATATTCCAATGTTGAAAGCGAATGTTTCTGTTGCTTGCCAGCTTATATTTTGAAATGTTGAAAGAGAATGTTAAAGCAGTATTTAACCAAAAAGCAAATGTTATTTATATTGCAGCTAATTACTAATTCTTAGATCTTATATCTGCATCGTTTTTTTTTTTTTTTTAATTTTTTTATAGGCTTTCTTTCTTTTTATTTTCACCTGGTGATCTGACCAGAAAGTCGTTTTTGTTTTTTCCAAAGAACAAGCTCTCTTGCAGAGGTAGCAGTTACACAATTGCAGGCATGAGACAAACTATTTAACACTGGCAGGGGTGCTTAGAATGATCAGATTTTATTTATGTAAACTATTTATCCCCAAAGAAAAAAAACATTTGCTGTAACTGCTTATAAGTGTGAGTTGGAGTTTGGCTTCAATTTTGTTAGTGTATTTTAATCTGCTAGTACAGGGGTCCTCAAACTACGGCCTGAGGGCCGGATGCGGCCCGCCAGGCTGATTTACCCAGCCTGTGGACTGCCCCGTCCATGAGATCGCAGCACTCCCCCTTCCCCTCTTCTACCTTAATCACACAAGAAGAGAAATATGACAGGTCCAGACAAAGGGTGGGACTTATGGAGTTAAGAAGCGGGTGATTGCTGGGACCGCCCCGCTGCCGAGTAACCAATCATTGACCTGCTTTTCACTTGAAAAGTCCTGCCCTTTGTCCGGACCGGTCATGCTTTGCATCTTGTGTGATTAAGGTAGCAGAGGGGAGGTGGAGTGCTGCAATCTCATGGGGCAGTGTAATACCGCTGGAGGGCTCTGTGATGGGGGGGATCTATGATGGGGGGCTTTGTAAATGGGGGGAGTCTGTGAAGTTGTATCTGTAATGGGGGGCTTTATGATGGGGGGAGGGCTCTATGATGGAGAGGAGTCTGTGATGGGGGGGGGGGGGGGGCTCTGTGATGGAGAGGAGTCTGTAAAGGGGGGGGGGGTGTCTGTGATGAAGGTATTCTGTGAAATACTAAATAAGTTTGTTGATTTAAAATAGTTCTTTATTTTAAACATTGTATTTTTTTTTTGCACTACAAATAAGATGTGTTCATATTTTTTTCAAACTATAGTCTGGCCCCCCAACAGGGACTGTGAACTGGCCCCCTGTTTAAAAAGTTTGAGGAACCCTGTGCTAGTACCCCCCCACCCCCAACTGACTATGCTACTTTCCAAAGGTGCCCCTGTGCTCCTTCATCCAGAGTGGTGGCACTCCCAATACTAGGGGGTTGTTATCATTGTTGAAAACAAAGGGAAAAAAAAAAATAAAAAAAAAAAAAGAATGCAGACACCACATCTAAGGATTGGTATACTGTATATTACATTTTTGGTTTTCAGTTTAATACCGCTTTAAGATGTGAAAAGAGGGTAAAAATAGGTCAATAACAGAGGGTTTTCCAGCATGAACGGCCTGTTTAAGGTCATGCCACAGCATCTCAATCGGATTTAAGTCCAGACTTTGACTAAGCCACTCCAAAACCTTAATTTTTTTGTTTTTTTCGAGCCATTCAGAGGTGGACTTGCTGGTGTGTTTTCTGATCACTGTCCTGCATAACCCAAGTGCACTTGATCTTGAGGTCTGGAACTGATGGCCAGACATTCTCCTTCAGGATTTTATGGTAGAGCTCAGAATTCATGGTTCCCTCAATGACGGCAAGTCGTCCAGGTCCTGAAGCTGCAAAGCAGCCCCTGACCATCACACTACCACCCCCATGTGTGACTGTTGGTATGATTTTCTTTTTATAAAATGCTGTGTTAGTTTTACATCAGATGTAACAGGACGCACACCTTCCAAAAAAGTTCAACTTTTGTCCCATCAGTCTACAGAATATTTGCCCAAAAGTCTTGGGGATAATCAAGATTTTTTTGGTAAATGTGAGAGGAGCCTGTGTGTTCTTTTTGGTCAGCAGTGGCTTTGGCCTTGGAACTCTCCCATGGACGCCATTTTTGCCCAGTTTCTTTCTTATTGTTAAATCATGAACACT
The DNA here is from genome assembly GCF_042186555.1 of Aquarana catesbeiana. Classification (NCBI taxonomy): domain Eukaryota; kingdom Metazoa; phylum Chordata; class Amphibia; order Anura; family Ranidae; genus Aquarana; species Aquarana catesbeiana. The sequence continues at coordinate 276,139,859 of NC_133326.1, forward strand.
GATCTTACCTGAGGAACGTGAGACCTGCAGTTCTTTAAATGTTATTCTGGGTTCTTTTTTGACCGCCTGGATGAATTGTGCTCTTGGAGTAATCTTGGAGTCATTTTAGTTGGCCGGCCATTTCTGGGAAGGTTCACCACTATTCCAAGTTTTCTCCATTTGTGGATATCGGCTCTCACCGTGGTTCACTGGAGTCCCAAAGAAATGGCTTTGTAACCCTTTCCAGACTGATACATGTCAACCACTTTGTTTCTCATCTGTTCTTGAATTTCTTTAGATCATGGGATGATGTGTTGCTTTTTTAGATCTCTTAGCATGCTTCTCTTTGTCAGACAGCTTCTATTTAAGTGATTTCTTGATTCTACAGGTCTGGTAGTAATCAGACCTGGGTGTGGTAAGTGAAACTTAACTTGGCTTTCCAAAATATTTGATTAATTACAGTTTATCCATGATTTAGCAAAGGGGGGGGGGGGGGGGGGGGGGGGGCAATTACTTTTTCACATAGGGCCAGGCAGGTTTGGACAGCTTTTTTCCCCTAATAAATGAAATTATCATTTAAAAAACTGCATTTTGTATTTACTTATCTATGTGTAATATTATAATTTGTTTGATGATCTGAATCATTTAAGTGTGACAAATATGCAAAAAAAATAGAAAAATCAGGAAGGGGGCAAATACACAGAACTATGTGTGTGTGTGTGTGTGTGTGTGTGTGTATGTGTGTATGTGTGTATGTGTATATATATATATATATATATATATATATATATATATATATATATATATATATATATATATATATATATATATATATATATATATATATATATAAATAAATAAATAATATGTGATTCTACACTTCTGGGTTTTGGTTGTGAGCACACGCCGCTGGCGGCTCGCTGCCACTGTGATTTTACACAGCGGGAGCTGATCAGCGAGTCATCGTGGCCCCAAAACGTACCTTACCATTGTGAGCAATGAGCTTAATAAACATTTAGACATGATCATAAATATCCATGGTGTGCTGCTGATATGTTTTGACCTATGATGTTACCAGCCTCCAGCTGGTAGTTGCTACAGCTTTTGCTTACTCTATGCATTTTTCAGAAACATGTGCGATGGGTGTATTGCACGTAGTATATTTAAGGAGACCCACAAACCTCTTGCAACTGAAGGGTTTTTGCATGGAGAAATTAGTAAAATTGTCCTAGACTGGTAGGCAGTTACAAAATGCCAACAAGAATTAATTTCTGCTGATGGAGGCAATAACAGCTTTTGATGCCAAGAGTGTACTTTTTCCACAGTACACCATTACAGCTATTAATATTTTGTGCATAACTATTCACCCCCCTAAAGTCAATACTTTTGTAGAGCCACTTTTTGCAGCTATCACAGCTCCAAGTTGCTTTGGATAAGTCTCTATGAGCTTGCCACATCTTACCACTGGGATTTTTGCCCATTCCTCTTTGCAAAACTGCTCCAGCTCCTTCAAGTTGGATGGTTTGCGCTTGTGAATTTGTGAACAGCAATCTTTAAGTCTGACCACAGATTTTCTATTGGATTGAGGTCTGGGCTTTGACTAGGCCATTCCAACACACTTACATGTTTCCCCTTAAACCACTCAATTGTTGCTTTAGCAGTGTGTTTGGGGTCATTGTCCTGCTGGAAGGTGATCCTCCGTCCTAGCCTCAAATCAAACACAGAGTGGTACAGGTTTTGCTCAAGAATATCCCTGTATTTAGCACCATCCATCTTTCCCTCAACCCTGACCAGTTTCCCAGTCCCGACTGCTGAAAAACATCCCCACAGCATGATGCCACCACCATGTTTCACTGTGGGGATGGTGTTCTTTCGATGATGTGATGTGTTGGGTTTGCGCCAGACATAGCATTTTCTTTGATGGCCAAAAAGTTCAATTCTAGTCTCATCAGACCAGAGCACCTTCCTCCATAAATTTTGGCATCCCTCACATGCCTTTTCGCAAACGCAAAACGTGCCATTTTGTTTTTTGCTGAAAGTAATGGCTTTCTTCTGGCCACTCTGCCATAAAGCCCAACTCTATGGAGTGTACGGCTTATTGTCATCCTATGTACAAATACTCCAGTCTCTGCTGTGGAACTCTACATCTCCTCCAAGGTTACCTTAGGTCTCTGTGCTGCCTCTCTGATTAATGCCCTCCTTGCCTGGTCCGTGAGTTTTGGTGTGCGGCCGTCTCTTGGCAGGTTTGCTGTTGTGCCATGTTCTTTCCATTTGGTTATGATAGATTTGATGGTGCTCCTAGGGTTCATCAAAGATTTGGATATTTTTTGTATAACCTAACCTTGACTTGTACTGCTCAACAACATTGTCCTTTACTTGTTTGGAGAGTTCCTTGCGCTTCATGGCAGTGTTTGGTTAGTGGTGAATTATTATCAGTTGTTGCTAACTTGCTTTTATGTTTCCTAATTCCTTTTTTATATTTTTTATACCTTTTTATTTTTTAAAATGAAACCTTCTGTAGACATTGTATTATAATCATATTTTTCAGCAAAAAAGGCATAAGTGGATTTCGGGCATGGTTGAAAGTACAAACAGGTTTTCAGAATGGACTGTGGATTGTGCTTGGGTTGCTGTATTGTTGACTCACATAGGTCTTTACTGTGAATCACAGAATTTTAACCTTTTTAGATGTATTTTTCAGTTGCAATTATAAACTGCAAATCTGAGTAAATCCTTTTTTCTGTTGATCTGTTCAGTCTCAGCATGATTTTAAATGGATAAACACACGCTGCTAGGATTCTTGGAGGAATAGATGATAGGGAAGGGTTGGGGGTATCTGAAACTGGACCGTACACTGGGGTGGGGTGAATGCATGGATTGCTATGCCACTTGTTCTGCCACTGTAATGGGGCTCAAATTAAAACATCAAATATACAGTTTGCTCCTCAATTAAACTACAATATTTAGTAGGGCAATGAAAAAGCAGTAGATCGCAGTAATTAATTGGAAATCATCATGTAACTGTTCTGGAAATTTTATAGATGGGCAACTCCTATCCTCATATTGATTAGTGGATTAATAACAGACACACAAGATACAGCATCTTTCCAAAATAACTGCTCTGTTTTATTTGACACAATTGAAGGTTTTTATACACCTGATTACGTAGGTATAACATTAATATTTAAATTGTACTTTTATGGTAACAAGGGGCATAACATAGGCAGGCTAAGGCTGTGTACACCCTGGCGGACTTTTCGACCGGATTGGTCCAGCAGACTTTCCAGCGGACTTTCGACGGACTTTTGACGGACTTCCGATTTGACTTTTTAACGACCGGACTTGCCTACACACAATCACACCAAAGTCTGACGGATTTGTACGTGATGACGTACACCAGACTAAAATAAGGAAGTTGATAGCCAGTAGCCAATAGCTGCCCTAGCGTGGGTTTTTGTCCGTTGGACTAGCATACAGACGAGCGGATTTCTGGGTCTGGCGGAGTTACAACGTAAAGATTTGAAGCATGTTCCAAATCTAAATTTCCTCAGATTTGTGACTGGAAAAGTCCGTTGAAGGTCTGGTGAAGCCCACACATGATCGGATTGTCCGCCAGATTTGGTCTGTCGGACAAGTCTGGTCGGAAAGTCCGACCGTGTGTACGCTGCATAATTCTAATCAGGACTCAAAAGAATGCAAACATGTAATGAAAACATTATTAGTGCTGTGTGCACGAGTGCAATACATAGACAAACATACAAAAAAGAATACAAATTCCCCCCCTCTTTTGATCAATGTTTTGATTGCTAATCATACCTGTTATCACCTTTTTAACCTGTAACCTCCATATGCTTAGGTAAAGGTAGTTCCGGTCAAAGAGGCAAACTCCATTGTGGAGAATATAATAGTCGAAAGCGGCTATATTACAAAAATGACTTTTCATTGTGAAAAACAAATAATTGATAATAAATATTTACTGAGTAATTGGCTGTACACTCCTGTGGCCAGAATGTTATTGTGGACATACTGACTTATCAGCATAGTTAAACACAGATAATTCTACATAAAATGGAAGACCTATGACTTCAGAATGGCTGAACTACTTTTTAAATCGCATTAAAGGGGTTGTAAACCCTCAAGGTTTTACACCTTTTTACACCTTTATGCATTCAACGCATTTGAATATAAATGCATATTAATTAAATGCATTTAATAAATTTACATTAATAAATGTAATGCATTTAATATAAATGCAAACCAGTGCAGATTATCATTGTCCAACAGTGCCACATGTCCGGGACCACTAGTGCCAAATGTCAGGGACCACCATGTCAGGGACCACCCGTGCCGCATGTCAGGGACCACGAGTGCCGCTTGTCAGGGACCACCATGTCAGGGACCACCAGTACCGCATGTCAGGGACCACCATGTCAGAGACTACCAGTACCGCATGTCAGGGACCACCATGTCAGGGACCACCAGTGTAAAGCGGGATCATTATCAGAAATCACTTGTATGACACAGCGGGGATCTCAGTTAGACAGCTCCAGCTTGGCGGCTCTGGTTTTATTCTATAGTCTCCTCTCCACATTCCACACATGTCTGTCTCTTCCCGTAACCCCCATCCTGGCGGCGATCCCACTCTTGACTCCTTTTTTAGGATCCCCCTCAAAGACTACAGACATGACAAAAGACAAGAGATGGTCAGAGGCTGCAGACATGATATAGGAGGTGGACAAAGGCTGTTGACATACTACAGGAGGTGGACAGAGGCTGCGGCCAAGATAGTGTCCTCCTCACTCCCTCACAGTAGCCTCCTCCTCTGTCCACCATCATATTACGTCTCCACATCATCAGTGTGCTGTGTCCTCCTCCTGTGCCCCTTTCACCTCTCCACAGGTGAGGGCAGTCTCTGTCCCCTGTTTCACTCTCCTCCCCCTCCTCACCCCTGCTCGGCTCCTCTGCATATGGCGAGTGCACTGCACAAGCCGGCGGCCGCCGTGGTCTTGACCGTCTAATTCAAAAATGGCGCCGGGTGACGCCATTACGTTACTACCCATGTGCCGCACGGCCAAACGCGTACGAGCTTTCCCGGACCCGGCTGACTTCGGAACAGCGCATGCGCAGTTCCATGGTCGGCTCACGGCCATCTTTTTTACGCGCACCGATGCCCATAACGGACTTTAACTGGCAGCCCGAAAAAGGGGTTAAATTTACAGGCTTCCTGTAAATCTACGGGCGTTTGGCAACACTGGTCAGACTGTTGGCTGAGATTAGGAGAGGGATAGAAGCCAGCGGTCTTACAAACAGGCAGTCAGCAGGCAATAATGTTTTTTCAGCAAGTTCAGCAGCCTATTACAGAGGAACTACAGAGCTCAGAAGAATATGGATGGCAAAGTTGAAAAAGTTTCAACTACAGTTGATGAGGGTGCAGACAATGGTACACAGTTAATAGCAATATATATAACCACTTGCTCTGTCTTGTGAAACACACATGTACAGAGTGTACTAATCAATATGAGGATAGGTGTTGCCTATCTATAAAATTTCCAGAACAGTAATGAAAGTTGAAATCCTTGGTTTTCTGGAGTACTGCACAGATCTGACAAGATCATTTGTTTGTGTTTTTTTTTTTTTTTTTAATGTGTAATCACTGGTAACATTTTACTATTGGTTTAATTACTGGATGAAACACAAAACAGGCTTCTTGGCTGTAGTTGGGCTTCCTTTATAAGAACAATAATGCTGCGTACACATGAGCGGACTTTTCGTCGGACTAAACTCCGAAGGACTTTTCAACGGAGTTCTGACGAAACGGACTTGCCTACACACGATCCTACCAAAGTCTGATCGTTTCGAACGTGATGACGTATGACCGGACTAGAAAAGGAAGTTCAATAGCTAGTAGCCAATAGCTGCCCTTGCGTCGTTTTTGGTCCGTTGGACTAGCATACAGATGAACGTTTTTTTCGATGGGAATCAAGTCCGTCGGAAAGATTTGAAACATGTTCTATTTCTAAGGTCCGTCAGGTTTTTCGACAGAAAAGGTCCGATGAAGCCCACACACGATTGGAATGTCCGACGGATTCGTTCCGTCGGATCTTTTCTGCCGGAAAGTCCGCTCGTGTGTACGCGGCATTACAAATTCAAAGAAGCAACCAGGACTAAGATTGGATTGGTTATCATGCCATTCATGGAAAATTGATAAAATACAAAAGAAGAGCGCAAAGCCACCCTAGTGTAACTGGGCTTTAATATGGTAAAGTTAAAAACACTACAATGGTCAAACTCACATTGTGTGAAGATAGATACAACATAAGGTTTCCACTGTGGCCACATTCCTAAAACCACCTCAAGATTCTGTCAGGGGAAGGGGGAGGAAGTTGAACCTAGCTGCCCGGATCCTGGCAGCACATCCAAGGCTATCCACCACCACGCTCGACCTGCAGATCCTAATGCACATGCACCCAGTCCAGCCGGCGCTGCTCTTCGAGAACACACAAACCCATATGAGCAGGATACAGGGTGGAAGAGAGTGGGAAAGTCACACAGTTGCCATGCCAATGCGTTTTGGGGGTATGCTCTCCTTCCTCAGGTCAGGGAAAATTGATAGGTTATCTTAAAATCGAGGTCCAGTCAAATACTAACTATACTTAAACCTGCTCCCACCTCCATTCTAAGCCTATTCTAACTACCTTGTAAAGGAAAGATGTCTTTACTTACCTATTCTGAGAGCACTCTGGTCACATGTCAGTGATCAAGCCTGGTGGTTGTCACTGAAGCTCAATTATTGCAGCATACTGTATATTTCTCAGTGCTCCTACATTTGAACTGAGGGGGGGTGTCTGTGTGAAGGAAAATTAGGAGAGAGTACGTATCAGTTTGCTGGGGAATGCCCTTGTCAAGGGAACCTGTCACTCAGGCCTGAATTTGGGTTGCCACCTTTTCTTCAAGCCATACCTGAACACATTTGTAGTATACACTATAGGATTGTAAAAGACCTGGGGTGCCCCAAGGAGAGTAGAAATGAGGCTCACATAGTGCGGTGTGGTGAACAGTAGGCGTGGCCAAATCGTGTCAACATTGGGGGGGTGCTTAATGGGGCATGGTTAAATAAAACAAAAGCATTCTTGTACCCATAAAATATGCTTAGGTGTCGAAGAGGGCACTGACTATCGGTATTGCTGTGGACTGTGTTAGTAGAGCAGTGGACCTCCATCCAAAAATCTGAATCCAATCTGCTGAACCCAACCCTATCCAAACTGCACACAAAGCGGCACTGTGCATTCTACCACCATTTCAAGCACCTTTTAATTACAAAAAAAAATGCAGGTAAATCCCAGACAGGTGGCAGCCCTACCCTGGTTTCTCCCGGATTTGCTTGGACAGACACGCTTTTTACTCATTTGTCTTGTGACAGCCATGTGACATGGTAACATGCTGTTCTGGATGATTCCTCAGTCATGTCACAACAAGGGCTGTAATTGGTATGGATTGTGGTTCATGCTGGTTTTGAATACTAGCAGCACTGCTCCCTAGTGTTCAGCAACAGATATCTTCTCTGAATATAAGGAAGTGATGTGAGCACCGCTGACCCTTACTACCTCACAGAAGAAGTCCCATTGGACGAAACGTACATCAGGCTAGGCACGGAGTAGCGGTGACATCCAAACACTCCTGGAGGGTGCTGAACAAACAAATGTTTCCATTTTGAGCCTAATTTTATAGTTTTTGTTGTAAGTACAACGTTTAATAAACTCCTGTGTGCTTTTAAAAGAATGTTGCGCAATGAGCTTATCTTCCTTTTTCATATGATGAATGTGTGACCGGACTCTGAAGTTTCCTTGACTGATGATAACTGTGGGGTATACATCTGTGGAATCCAATTAAGCAGGCTGGGTAGTGAATGCGGTTGAGCCCATAGTGAGGGGTGAAATGCATGCAGGGAATCAGTTGTAGAATGCTTGTGACCCAGTCAGAAAAAAAAATGCTGTTAGTACATTCTGTTTTGGTTCCCTTCTGACACCCCTTTTTAGTTGTGGATACCATGATTTCTAATGTCAGCCTCCTTGTTATTACAGTATAGACTTGAGTAAGCACTAATTCAACAGGTATATTCTATGCCAGCCTTTCTCAACCTTTTCAACACAGAGGAACCCTTAAAATAACTTTCTGGTCTGAGGGAACCTCTGCTAAAAATGACTATATCTACAACGCATGATACATTAGTGTGATGGTCAGTGGGAAGAATGTTCCTCACACTTGAGGTCATTGAGAAGAATTACTTCCTTATAGATAGCTAAAAAGATCAATGGTATAAGTGGGAACATATCTGAGGGGCAGAAATTGCTCCTTGCTCAAGGAACCCCTAACAACCTCTTGAGGAACCCCAGGGTTCCATGGAACCCAGGTTGAGAAACCCTGTTCTATGCACTGGACAGTTCCTTTACTAAACAGATGCAGTATAGTTTGCATTTTATCACCACAAACCAAAAACTTTACTTAAAGTGGATGTAAACCCTCACATACACCCAGTGAAGTGAACAGCCTCAGATGATACACAGAGATGAAACAAATCTCCCTACATAAGTTTTACCTGCATATCTGCTGTCTTCAGCTTTATTATATATTCTTTAGAAAGTAAACATTATGTTAGAGATTTTCTCTTCCTGTTCAGCACTGGGAGTGGATTCTTGGCATACAGCCAAGACAGCTGATTGAAGGAAAGGCCCCCCCTCCACATAGGCAGAGACTTGCAGAGCTGTGCTGCGACAAGGCGAGCTCTCTGCTAATCTATTCATAGCAACCTTCCCCAACACAAAATTTCAGCCTGGTTTTATCACAGTTGATGGAGAACTTGTCAGAAGTTATCATGCTGATAACAGAAGAACTGAGCAGGAGAAAGCCACCAGACTTAGGGCTTTGGAGAGAGATAAGAAAACACTGCAGATATATCTGGCCAGCTCAAATTTCATAAATTGGGTTTACATCCACTTTAATTCTTTTAATTCATTCTAATATTCAACCCCCCCCCCCCCCCCCCAATCCATCCATCCATGTGTCCATGCTTTATTTTGCTGAGAAACCACTTTGAAAAACGCCCCTCTAGCATTTCTGGCTGCTGCCATTTTGAGTAAGGGCAGATGATTCATGTAGCAATTACTTCCTGGAATCTATCTGCCCTTAACTCAGACAAGCAGGAAGGAGGGTGTGCTTTGCTGAAAAAAACCCCACTTCCCCTCCTGAGGACTCCTGGGATGTATGACTTCATTTGTCTAGGCAAGTAATCATAGAAATAATTAAAAAATGTTCAAAGTAAGTAAATATGATATACCATCTGATCATTTACTAATGTTAGTAGCATAAGGAGAAAAAAAAAGTCAATATTGATTGATAGAGTGAAGTTCCACTATAATCTCATGTTTGTTGTGAGTTTCCACTGTTTTTCTCCATGGTTCAAAATGATTGTTCAAAGCCCTCCTTTAACATTTTGGGATTAGTGTCTACATTTTTATTATTACTACCTATGTTTGGTGGTTGTTCTGTGTAATTCTTTAAACCCATAACTATAGCTCCTTTTTATATAAGTTTAATTAAACCTGAATGAATTAGGTGTTAACCCCTTCCCTGCCAGTGCCATTAATACAGTGATCAGTGCATTTTTGTAGCACTGATCGCTGTATTGGTGTCACTGGTCACCAAAAAGTGTCACTTAGGGTCAGATTTGTCCACTGCAATGTCGCAGTCCCGCTAAAAATTGCTGATCCCCACCATTACTAGTAAAAACAATAAAAAAAATAAAGTTCCTAAATCTTTCCCCAATTTTGTAGATGCTATAACTTTAACCAATCAATATACGCTTATTGCGATTTTATTTATTTTTTACCAAAAATATGTAGCAGAATACATATTGGCCTAAACTGATGAATTATATATATATAATATTTTTTTTTTTTTTTTTTGCGTGTGTGCCCTCACAGCCGCCAACAGGGCACGCAGGGGCATTATGATTGATTGAAAATATATTTCCAGTCCAGTGATTACTAAAATTTATGCGTTGAGTGCGCGCTTTTTGACAGCAAGTGCAGGGAAGTGGCACACGGGAAAATGGAGGATGAGGCAGTTGCTTAACGTGAATCGGTTGATCTGTGTGAAATGTATGCATTCTGATGTGTTGTTGTTAAAAGGGATGGCTTTAGTACTACTTTAACTTGGGCAGGAACAGAGCCAATGGTATCAGATCACATTACTGATGTCCTTAAAGTGATATGAAACCCAGAAACAAAAATGTATTAAATTGCAGCTCAGCAGTTCTTTTAATCTGGTATATAGGGATACGTTTAGTCCGAACCTATTCTAAAATGCAGACATTTACCACTTTATCATACAGAAGAGGTGTGACATCTGCCATTGGTATGACTAGCATTAATGTCAACCCTTTTTTTTCTTTCATTTCTGGATGTTACTGCGTGTTCTGAGATGTTCTTAGATGGCCTTTGGTTCAATTTGAAGCATGTATATTCCACGGTTTTGTGTATAGAAGTATGACACTGAAAGGAGTTGTAGGGTACAATGGACTCTTACTAAAATAAAATGCACTTCATTTTAGAAGGACCGCCGAGGAGTAACCAGGGTGAATATAAATTATTGATTTTTAAAAATAATAACAAAAAAATTGAATTGTTTTTTTATTTAAATCGATTTTATTTTTTATTTTTATCAAATTTATTTTAATAAAGTATACCTATATTTAAAAATCCAATAAATATTTTTACAAAAAAAATCTGGCTGGCTGTAGCATCGCCCCAGGCAAAAGCCCACATTTTCTGTTCCTATTGGGGGAAGGTACATGCAGCTCTGTCCTGTGATGCTGGGGCTGTATACTCTGTCCTGTGATGCTGGGGCTGTATACTCTGTCCTGTGATGTTGGGGCTGTATACCCTGTTCTGTGATGCTGGTGGGGCTGTATACTCTGTCCTGTGATGCTGGTGGGGTTGTATACTCTTTTATATATAGTTGCATAGTAGGTAAGGTTGAAAAAAGACACAGGTCCATCAAGTCCAACCTATGTGTGTGATTCTATGTCAGTATTACCTTGTATATCCCTGTATGTTCTGGTCGTTCAGGTGCTTATCTAATAGTTTTTTGAAACTATTGATGCTCCCTGCTGAGACCACCACCTGTGGAAGGGAATTCCACATCCTTGCCGCTCTTACAGTAAAATAACCCTCTACGTAGTTTAAGGTTGTCCTGTGATGCTGGGACTGTATTTTCTGTCGTTTGATAGTGAGCTAAATACTCCTGACACTCTGCGTGGAAGCTAGTGGAATACAGGGGATGGAATGGGTGGATTCTATAAAGGGGGGGGGGGGCTTATGAGAAGTGGGAAAGGTCAAAAAGGAGGGGCGGGGTCAGGTTCCCCCCATCCTAAAACTTCCCCAGCCGCCACTAGCTGCAGGCCCCATCCATGTTTGCCCCCTCCTCCTTCCGGGGCCGTGGACTCTGGGTATGTGACTGGCCAGAGCCGCGTCGCGTCACTCCCATGCATGTGCGCAGGAGTCGCCAGTCACGGTACTGGCTCCTGAAGTAACAGCACGGACGGCCATTCCTCAGCGCATGCGCCGATGACCTCATCAACGCAGTATACAGTAAATATCTCCCAAACAGCACACGTTTAGGAGATAGTTACAGCGGTGGTCATCAACCCTGTCCTGTTAGTGGGCCCTGAGGACAGGGTTGATGACCACTGATTTACAGTACCTATAGGTAAGCCTTATTCTAGGCTTACCTATAGGAATAAACCTAGAATAGCCTTTTTGCTTATTCTAGGCTTACCTATAGGTACAAGTAATGCAGGGAGGTTTACAACCTCTTTAACCGCTTGCCGACCGGCTCACACTGATATACGTTGGCAGAAGGGCACGTACAGGCAGATTAACGTACCTGTACATTGCCCTTTAAGAAGCAGTTTGCGCGCACCCGCCACGACCTCCGTGATTGTGATCGCGGGTCCCGCAGACTCTAGGTCCGCGGGGATACCCGCGATCGTCTCACGGAGAGGAAGAACGGGGAAATGCTGATGTAAACAAGCATTTCCCCATTCTGCCTAGTGACAGGACACTGATCACCGTTCCCTGTAATCGGGAACGGTGATCAGTGTCGTGTCACACATAGCCCCCCCCACAGTTAGAATCACTCCCTAGGACACACTTAACCCCTAAAGCGCCACCTAGTGGTTAACCCCTTCACTGCCAGTCACATTTACACAGTAATCAATGCATTTTTAATTGCACTGATCGCTGTATAACTGTGAATGGTCCCAAAATAGCGCCAAAGGTGTCTGATCTGTCCGCCATAATGTCGCAGTCACAATAAAAATTGCTGATTGCCGCCATTACTAGTAAAAAAAATATATTAACCATTTCAGCCCCGGAAGGATTTACCCCCTTCCTGACCAGAGCACTTTTTGCGATTCGGCACTGCGTCGCTTTAACTGACAATTGCGCGGTCGTGCGACGTGGCTCCGAAACAAAATTGACGTCCTTTTTTTCCCACAAATAGAGCTTTCTTTTGGTGGTATTTGATCATCTCTGCGATTTTTTTTTTTTTATTTTTTGCGCCATAACCAAAATAAGAGCGACAATTTTGAAAAAAAACACATTATTTTTTACATTTTGCTATAATAATTATCCCCAAAAAATATATAAAAAAACATTTTTTTCCTCAGTTTAGGCCGATCCGTATTCTTCTTCTACATATTTTTGGTAAAAAAAAAATCGCAATAAGAGTGTCTTGATTTGTTTGCGCAAAAGTTATAGCGTTTACAAAATAGGGGATAGTTTTATGGCATTTTGATTAATAATTTTTTTTTTTACTAGTAATGGCGGCGATCAGCGATTTTTATTGTGACTGCGACGTTATGGCGGACATGTCAGACATTTTTGGGACCATTGTCATTTATACAGCAATCAGTGCTATAAAAATGCATTAATTCCTGTATAAATGACATTGGCAGTGAAGGGGTTAACCACTAGGGTGCGGTGAGGGGTTAAGTATGTCCTAGGGGAGTGATTATTAACTGTAGGGGGATGGGCTGTGTGTGTGATGTCACTGATCTCTGCTCCGATGACAGGGAGCAGAGATCGAGTGACACTTGTCACTAGGCAGAACGGGTTTACAACGGCATCTCCCCGTTCGTCCTCTCTGTGAGGCGATCGCGGGTATGCCCACGGCGATCGAGTCCGCGGGACCCGTGACCCGACTCACAGAGATCGCGGCAGGCACACGGCGGCAAATTCAAAGTAACGTACGGGTACGTTACTTTGCGCAGCCGTGCCATTCTGCCGACGTAAATGTACAGGAGCCGGTCGGGAACCGGTTAATAAAAATGCCATAAAACTATCCCCTATTTTGTAGACGCTATAACTTTTGCGCAAACCAATCAATAAACGCTTATTGCAATTTTTTTTTTTTTTTTTTTACCAAAAATATGTGGAAGACTACGTATCGGCCTAAACTGAGGGAAAAAAAATGTTTTTTATATATATTTTTGGGGGATATTTATTATAGCAAAAAGTAAAAAATAATGATTTTTTTTTTTTTTTTTTTTAAATTGACGCTATTTTTTTGTTTATAGTGCAAAAAATAAAAACAGCAGAGGTGATCAAATACCACTGAAAGAAAGCTCTATTTGTGGGGAAAAAAAGGACGTCCATTTTGTTTGGGAGCCACGTTGCACGACCACGACAATTGTCAGTTAAAGCGACGTAGTGCCGAATCGCAAAAAGTGCTCTGGTCTTTGGGCAGCCAAATGGTCCGGGGCTTAAGTGGTTAATGTAGGTTTTTTTCTACAATTCCAAAGTATCTGTGAAAAGCTAAACTATACATTTTTGGGTAAAATTACCTTTTTAATTGACACTTAATGATCTCCTTGTTCTTCAAAAATAATCCATATGCATCCACTACTTAACGGCCCTGTAATTTATTTATCATGAAATAATTTCTAACTGCCTTTTTTCTGCTTCCTTGTAACACCCACTGTGATCTCATGAATTTATCCTACTTCCCCTCGCTTCCATTTGTTTGGAATGAGCAGTGTGCATTAGTTGTGCTCTATGCACACTACAAATCCCATAGGCTCTATTCCATTTTGGAACAAGCAAGAGAGGGTGGCTACGGTCTACATGCAGGGGGACCAAGGATGGACCAACGTAGCCACCCTCTAACAGGAAGTTGGATCACTGCAGCAAAAAAAAAAAAAAAAAAAAAAAAAGGAATTTGGAGGAGGCTGAGAGCAATAGAAGATTTTGGTTTTCTTTTTCCTTGAGTTGGGTATTTTAAAACATAATCTCTCTTTACTATTCAACAGCATCTTAAGGATTTACACTTGTATAACTAGAGCTGGGCGATTTTCTCAAAAAAAAAAAAAAAAAACTCGAATCACGATTCGAATCAAGTTTTTTTTTTTTTTTGGACACCGCGCCGGTCCTAAGGAGCTGCAGGCAGGAGTTTTTAGGCGAGGCCGCAGCTTCGGCCTAGTCCGCGGCGTCCGGCCTTGCAGACTAGGCCGAAGCCACAGCCTCGCCTAAAAACTCCCGCCCGCAGCTCCTGACACCGCGCCGGTCCTGATGAAAAAAATAAATCGATTTTGCTGAAATTTTGAATCGATTTGACCTCTCAACTCGATTCAAGATTTAGATCGATTTTTTTTCCCCAGCCCTAAGAATAACAGACTCTTTGCAAGTTTAAAATCTAAAATCCAGCATCCAGATTCTTCAGCACTGTGTATAGGCCAGGAATATTTTTTTGTTTTCTCGCATTGTAGACTAGAATGATTCATACTGCCCAGCACCATCATCTATTTTACGTCATGTATTATTCTCCTATGTGACTCTCCCACACATTACAGTTATGTAACACAAAGCACAGCTTGAAATGCCACTACTAGCACACAACTGTATTTGAGTGTTTTACCTGTTTTCTTGTCAATCAATGTTTTTTATTATTGGGCTACCCAGTCCAGATTAGGCAGGAAGTTTAAATGTGCTTACCATCCCTGAACAATGTCTGGAAGACCGAAAATAATAAAAACTGTCATTACTAGACAGGTTTTTCCACATGGCTGTATAAAGCCCAATGATGAATTGGAGCGTCCGGCGTCAGATTTTGTTTAGTCACTGAGAACGATGAAATGGCTGCATTATGATTGTATAAACACAACTACAAAGAGGCAAGAATGACTTTGTTATTCTGCATTTAAATTGGTGGAAAGCTGAGGCTTTTCTTGGAAGTGGCAATGGAAAAAAAAGTCATTTTCTCTTGAATTAATCGCTCGACACAGAACCATATGATGTATGTGGATGTTATTGTGTGCCATTAACAGCTGACATTTAAAATGCTTCTGTTTATACCAGTTTAAAGGGATCGACCACTTCTGAACGCACGCGTTTGCATGTAACGTCTTGATTGTAATAACCTATTCCAGATGACTATTAATTATAGGTGTCGTATTTATTGTTCATCTACGCTTTGAACATTTCTGCTTGTGGTTCTTGATTTACCTAATTCTACTGCCTTGTACACACGGTTGGACTTTCCAACGGAATATGTGCGATCGGATTGTGTTGTCGGAAATTCCGATCGTGTGTGGGCTCCATTCGACTTTTTCCATCGGAATTTCCCACATACAAAGTTGGAGAGCAGGATATAACATTTTTCAACAACAAAATCCGATCGTTTACATTCTGATCGCGTGTACACAAATCCGACGCACAAAGTGCCACGCATGCTCAGAATAAATTAAGAGACGAAAGCTATTGCCTACTGCCCCGTTTATAGACCCGACGTACGTGTTTTACGCCACCGCATTCAGAACGATCAGCTTTTCCGACAACTTTGTGTGACCGTGTGCAAGACAAGTTTGGCCCAAAATCCGTCTGGAAAAAATCCGATGGATTTTGTTGTCGGAATGTTTGTTCAATGTCCAATCGTGTGTACAGGGCATAAGGGTAGTTTCCCTTCAAAGTTTTGTCAACATCAAGGCATTTATGTGACCTACTGTACAATGCGGCTATTCTGCATTTCGACACATCCACACCACTGCTCTACAGAAGAGCTATTCCCTATGACCAGGGATATGCAATTAGTGGACCTCCAGCTGTTGCAAAACTACAATTCCCATCATGCTTCTGCCTCTGGGTGTCATGCTTGTGGCTGCCAGAGTCTTACTATGTCTCATGGGACTTGTAGTTCTGCAACAGCTGGAGGTCCGCTAATTGCATATCCCTACCCTATACAGTTAAGTGTCACTAAACCCACAACAGTAAAATCAGTCTGTATATGCAGTAAGGCATGCTTGTTAAAGTCACTGTGGAAACTAAGGGGTTAATCCTCTGCATTGCGTAAAAGCTGTTTGATCCTGTCTTCTCTGATCCTCCCCTCCTTCCACTGCCCCCAATCGATCTGTGGATGTAACAGAGCCTTGGGGGCAAGCTGCACATGCTCAGTTAGGTCTGTATTGCTTGTGAGTTTGATAGGACAATCAGGGGAGAACGAAAACTCTTCCTACGGGCTTTAACCAGTGCTCTGCTGGACACTGAAAGAAGTCACAAGACTGCTGTAACTGCTGATGAGAAAAGTTATTTAGCAGTTTATATTTACTAAAACTATTGCATTTCTGTGTACTGTGGGAGACCAAATATAGTGAATGCAGGGTCCTAGGTTTAGTAACATTTTAACCAATAGCTGACCAGCCGCCGCAGTTATACTGTGGCAGGTTGGCACGGCTGCACAAATAGCTGTACGCCGCTCCTTTTAAGGCGTCACAGCAGGCATGCGCACGCCACCGTGTGCCCCGCGGGCGTGATGATCGCCGGACACCCGCGATCGCTCGTGACAGAGCGAGAACCGGGATCTGTGTGTGTAAAAACACAAATTCCGATTCTCTCAAGGGAGAGGAGACAGATTGTGTGTTCATACTAAACATGAACGCCGATCTCTCTCCTCCCCTAGTCAGTCCCATCCCCCCTACAGTTAGAACACACCTAGGAAACGCAGTTAAGCCCTTGATTGCCCCCTAGTTTAACCCCTTCCTTGCCAGTGACATTTATACAGTAATCAATGGCTATTTTTAGCTCTTAACGCTGTATAAATGTCAATGGTCCCAAAATAATGTCCAAAGTTTCCGATCTGTTCGCTGCAATGTCGCAGTCCTGATTAAGAACGCAGATCACGGCAAATTACTAGTAAAAAAAAATAAAAATGACATAAATCTATCCCCTATTTTGTAGACGCTATGACTTTTGCGCAAACCAATCAATATACACTTATTGCGATTTATTTATTTTTTTTACCAAAAATATGTGGAAAAATACATATCGGCCTAAACTGAGGAAAAAATTGTTTTTTTTTTTTTTTTTTTTAATTTGGGTTATCTATTATAGCAAAAACTACAAAATATTGTGTTTTTTCCAAAATTGTTGCTCTTTTTTTGTTTATAGCTCAAAAAATAAAAACCGCAGAGGTGATCAAATACCACCAAAAGAAAGCTCTATTTGTGGGGAAAAAAGGACCGACATTTTGTTTGGGTACAGCTTTGCATGATCGTGCAATTGTCGGTTAAAGCAACGCAGTACTGTTGCTTTAAATGGCCTGGTCAGGAAGATGGCAAATCCGTCCGGGGCTGAAGTGGTTACTAAACCCACAACAGTAAAATCAGTCTGTATATGCAGTAAAGCATGATTGTTATACTCACTGTGGTGAGGGGTTAATCCTTTGCATCGTGTATAAAGGCTGTTTGATTCTGTCTCTCTGATCCTCCTCTTCTTCCACTGTCTCAAAAAAATAACCTCTCAGTTTGTTGTGTACTGCTAGAGTTTTTTTTTTTGTGTTTTTTTCTTGGGAGGGTACATGTGATCAGCACTGTCCAGACAGAGGGTCAAGGGAGAATCAAAACTCCTACAAGGTTTACTAGGAAACTGATAGCAGTCACAAGACTGCTATATACTGCTGTGAGAAAAGGTATTTATCAGTTTATATTTACTAAAATAATTGCATTTCCATATTCTGTGTACTGTGGGAGACCAGATATAGTGAATGCAGGGTCCTGGGTTTAGTAACCCTGTAAGGTAAATGTAAATATTACACAGTGACTTTTTTTTTTTTTTTTTATACTATTTTTATTTTATTTTTTTCCATTTTTTTTCATCTTAGCGCTTCTGATCTCTTCTATCTTCTTTCAGTCACATTCTGTCTGTATGTATTTGCATCAGCCGCACATAATTGTTCTGGACCAGCTTCCTGATGGTGACAGAAATGGACCATGCCTGCGCAGTGAGTGTTAGTATGGGCACTTGTTGCTACCGGCAGCATATATGACAGGAGGACAGTTGGGAGATGGCTGTCACCTCATAACAGTAAGTTCCTGAGTGGGAAGCTTCACGGCAAATTCACTGGAGATTTTAATTAGAGTTCCATCAATATCGGGGTTTTTTTTTTTTTTTTTTTTGCAAGTACGAGTACCCATACTTTCAGTGCAATACTTTGTGGTGCGATTCACGTCAACACAAAATAAATGGGCGCAAATCACACTGAGAAGAATCGCATGCAATTTGAACAGGAATGTGGTGCGATTCCTGTCTGAATTTCATGCGATTTGCCCCACTGCTCCTGAGAGTGCGTGTATAGAAAGGGAAAAGCGCCATCTAGTGGGCAGTTTATTAAAAACGTTAGAAAATACAATAATTCATACACTATATTACCAAAAGTATTGGGACGCCTGCCTGCACATGAACACAAACTAATGGCATTCCAGTCTTAGTCCGAATTGGACTACCCTTTGCAGCTATAACAGCTTCAACTCTTCTGATAAGGCTGTCCACAAGGTTTAGAAGTGTGTCTATGGGAATGTTTGATCATTCTTCCAGAAGTGTATTTGTGAGGTCAGGGCACTGATGTGGACAAGAAGGCCTGGCTTGCAGTCTCCGCTCTAATTCATCCCAAAATTGTTCTGTCGGGTCGAGGTCAGGACTGTGCTGGGCAGTCAAGTTCCTCCATCCATGTCTTTATGGACCTTTCTTTGTGCACTGGTCCAAATCATTTGGTGGAGGGGAGATTATGGTGTGGGGTTTATTTTTCAGGGCTTGGGCTTGGCCCCTTAGTTCCAGTGAAGGGAACGCTTAAGGCATCAGTCCTGCGTCCAGAGTCCTGACCTCAACCCAATATTATTATATTATATTATATTATTATATTACCTTTGGGATAAATTAGAGCGGAGACTGCAAGCCAGGCCTTCTTGTCCACATCAGTGACTGACCTCACAAATGCGCTTCTAAAAGAATGGTCAAACATTCCCATAGACACACTCCTAAACCTTGTGGACAGCCTTCCCAGAAGAGTTGAAGCCTTTATAGCTGCAAAGGGTGGGCCAACTCAATATTGAATCCTACAGACTAAGACTGGGATGCCATTAAAGTTCATGTGTGTGTAAAGGCAGGTGGCCCAATACTTTTGGTAATATAGTGGTCAAATGCAAAATCTGCATAGGTGTCCCGGTCCCACCAATGATAGAAAAGCAGGGCTCACAGGGCTGGAGGAGAAGGATCAGGACCCCATGGGTATAGGGCGGAAGTGATCTCAGGAGGTGGACCGCCTATACATGTCCTCCAGCCTTGTGAGCACCTCGTAGCTGCACCGATACCTGTATTGGTGCATCCCTAATTTTAATTAAAGATAATAAAAACATTATATGAAATTCCATAAACATCCTAAAGTTTATATGAGATTTTAGTGATTAGGTTTTATTCTACTTTAACCCCATTTTCTGTTGATAGTGGAAACCTGATAGTTTCCATGCCACGCCTCATTGAGGCAGTAATTGCTGCAAAAGGGGCCCAAACCAAGTACTGAGTACATATGCATGCTTATACTTTTCAGAGGTCCGATATTGTTCTGTGTACAATCCTTGTTTTATTGATTGCAAGTAATATTCTAATTTTCTGAGATTGTGGATTTGGGGTTTTCATGAGCTGTAAGCCATAATCATCACAATTATGGCAAATCACGGTTTGAACTATCTTGCTTTTGCATGTAATGGGTCTCTCTCATATATTAGTTTCACCCTCTAAGTTGCATTAGTGAAATAAATGAACTTTTGCACGATATTCTAATTTTTCAAGTATCACCTGTATGTCCAGTAGATGCTGAAATCGTGTCCACTCATCTGTACATACTCTGGTCATGTCTAAAGCAGCTATTTAATGGCACTGTGGGCGTACCATTAGCTTTAAAAAAAAAAATAATAATAATAATAAAAATATATATATATATATATATATATATATATATATATATATATATATATATATATATATATATATATATATATATATATATATATATATTATTTTTTTTTTTTTTTTTTTTTTTTTAAAGCGTAACTAAACGACCGCAACATACAGGGATATACAATGTAATACTGACCTATAATCACACACATAGGTTAAACTTGATGGACGTGTGTCTTTTTTCAGCCTCACCTACTATATAACTTAAAAACAAACATAACCACCCTGGGACAGCAGCATTGTCGATCATTGTGAAGGGTGGTGTTGGATGGACTAGTAGATTTGGACTTTACATCGGTGACTAACCATGTAAAGCCCAGTTCCAGCTAACAATTTTTTTTATTTTTTAAATCCAGCTCCCCTATGTACCAATATACTATTAATGTACCTCCGTTGCAGAAAAATAAAAGCTTTTTTAGTTTCTCTTGTTCTTTTAGAACAATGCCTTTACCTTAGCCCGTGCTGTGTTCATAGAAAACTTCATGGCTTTCTGGTATGTAGATTTGGGATGGGAGAGCCAGTAATGCCTGGTACACACAATGAGACTGACAAATGATCGTCTGTTTGTTTTTTTGTTTTTTTGTTTTTTGCATGCTAATCTCATATCCAAAATGAAACATTTACTAAAGTTATGAAAATTCTCGTACGACAGAATAAAAATTCGGAAGTGATGTAATGTGTTGTAGTGCATTTGTATTTCATTTTTGAACAACTGTACTGATTAAACGAAAAAAAAAAAATGTGTGCATGTCTGATTGGATAAACTGTCATGATCGGCTCTCGAAAGCTGTGTTATAATGATCAGATTATCGTACGATCGCTCCGAAATCGGTATTTTTCTTATGATTTTCTGATCGTGTGTACGGGGCTTCCGCTTAAAAAAAAAAAAATTAAAAGTTAGCAACTACAAATACTGCAGCTGCTGACTTTTTCTTTACAGCAGGGCACACACTGCGTATGCACGAGCCGCGCTGTGACTGGCCGGGCAATCATCTGGGACCTGTGACGTGTCCCAGATGATTGCCGAGAGGTAGGGGGAGAGGTGAACTTCCGGCGGCGCGGAGCCCCAGGAGGAAGTGGAAGCTGGATGCCTCCTAAAAAGAGGGTTTCCTCTCCACCCCCCCAAAAAAATGACATGCCTAATGTGGCATGTCAGGGGGTCACCAGCACTTAAAGCGAAAGTTCAATTTTTGGGTGGAACTCCACTTTAAGACACAGGAAGCAGTTTACCATTTACCAGCTGACCTCATTAGCGCACGCACATGCGCACACACACACACACACACACACGCACACTTCATCCATCAACTAGGTTTGCACGGCCTCTCTCTACACGTGCATTTGCTGGGCTTGTCAATATAAGCTGCCACAGCTGCTATGTTTACACAGCATCCCCAGTGTTTCTCCAGAAGGGCCTGGGCTGCATGCTAAACTCTCTGGGGCCATGGGTTGGGCACCCCTAATGTAGTGCAAGAGCCTGCCTTATTGGATAAAGAGTGAATGGATAGGTGGGCCCTCCTATTTCATAGTTTAGGTAAATCTAAAGGAAATTGTACAATCAGACTGTATAGTGTATGGCCACCTTTATACACCTAAAACTAGCTTTGCTTTAATTTCCATTGATTGTTAAAATATGATGACTGCCACCTATGACCTTCTGAAAATGCTGGTTGCCTGGCTATAATGCTGATGTAATGGATTCTATACTGCTGATGTAATAGCATACTTTCATTTACAGATCCAAAACAATTATGAGAGTCCCAACTTTTACCTTGATGTTAATCAGTCAAAACGTCAGAGGACCGCCATGGCTGCCAGACAGCTAGCATTTTATGGTAGTCATCAAAGGCCAATATTTATGATTTTCTTAGCACAGGCTCCTTTTAAAAAGTGGTGTTCCAGCCAAAATTTTTTTTTTAAAAGTCAGCAGCTGCAAACACTGTAGCTGCTGACTTTTAGACTCCTTTCACACTGTGCCGCCACCAGGGTCAGCAGTAAAGCAGCGCTATTTTTAGCGCCGCTCTACTGTCGTTTTAGCGGCGCTATTCGGCCGCTAGCTGAGGCGTTTTTAACCCCCCGCTAGCGGCAGAATAGGAGTTAAATCCACCCGCAAAACGCCGCTGGAGCCGCGTTTTGCCAGTGGTATTGCAGGGCTGCCCCATTGATTTCAATGGGGAGCAGCAGTGGAGGATTGGTGAAGAAGAAGCTGCTGGCAGGACTTTTTCTGACATCCTGCCAGCGCACCGCTCCCTCGGGCTTTCACACTGGAGTGAATGGAGCAGCTGTTTTAGGGCGGTTCACAGGCGCTATTTTTAATGCTATATCGCTATAGCGCCTGCAAAACGCTCCAGTGTGAAAGGGGTCTTAATAAGGACACTTACCTGTTCAGGGAGCTCGAGATATCGCCCCCCCAGGTCCGATCTGTCCATCGGATCGGGTGCAGGCGCTGCCATTCAAACTAAGGGAAACTGGCAGTGGAGCCTTGCAGCTTCACTGCCGGTTTCTGACTGCGCATGCGCTTTGTGAATGGCCAGCTTGTCTTCTGGGACACACACAGGTCCCAGAAGACAACGCGGGGGGCTCGCCGCAGAAGAGGATGTGACGTCCCCGGCTGCGGTCCGGCTGGATCGGAAGTACTCTTAGTACTTCCAAAAAAGGTAGGTTAGAAAGTAACTTTTTTTTTTTTTTTTTTTTAATATCCAAAAATGAGGGGTGGAGAGGTGGTCTTTCGTTTAAGACCACCTCTCAGAATTGGGTGGAACTCCACTTTAAGCTGGAAATTCAAGCAAGAGTATCAATAAATTTGGAGAACCCTTTTAAACCTTTTGACCCCTTTCACACTAGAGTGTTTTGCAGGCGCTATAGCGTTAAAAATAGCGCCTGCAAACAGCACTAAAACAGCTGCTCCATTCACTCCAGTGTGAAAGCCCAAGGGCTTTCACACTGGAGCGGTGCGCTGGCAGGGCGTCAGAAAAAGTCCTGCCAGCTGCTTCTTTGGAGTGGTGAAATCAATGGGGCAGTGCTGCGATGGCGTTTTGCGGGAGGATTTTACCTCTTTTCGGCCACTAGCTGGTGGTTAAAACTGCCCCACTAGCAGCTGAAAAAGGGTTAAAACCGTCCACAAAGTGCCGATTTGCCGGCGCTGCCCCATTGATTTCAGCACCGCTAAAACGACGGTGGCGGCACAGTGTAAAAGGGGTCTAAAAGAAGTACCTAGTACTTGGCATCTAGTGCACATGGCTAGAGCTCTCCAATCAGCTGCAAGCATGAGCTTTGCTTTGATTAAAGAGCTATGGGTTTGACTCAGCAGGGGGCATGACTTCCCCTTGTTGGAAGACCACAGACGGAGCAAGGGTCCCCACTCTGTAGCATGCTGGCAAGGCACAGGTTTTTCTACTGTGGCTGCTTTCTTAAGAAAACAAACTATAAGGCCACTTTGACACTGAGGCGCTTTACAGGCGCTACAGCTCTAAAAATAGCACGTGTAAAGAGCCTCTCCTGTCTCTCCAGCGTGAAAGCCCGAGTGCTTTCACACTGGAGCGGTGCGCTTTCAGGACGGTAAAAAAGTCCTGAAAGCAGCATCTTTGCAGCCCTCTGCCCATTGAAATCAATGGGGCAGCGCCGGCAAAGCTGCACTTTGTGGGCGGTTTTAACCTTTTTTCAGCTGCTAGCAGGGGTTAAAAGTGCCCCGCTAATGGCCGAATAGCGCCACTTTACCACGACTCGCCCAACGCCCCAGTGTGAAAGTAGTCTTAGACGTTTTTGCTTTATGCACCTGAAGTTTATTTAGCTGATTTAAACTGAAAGATCAACATTTTATTGCTGATTAAAGATACAAAGATACAATTCAGTAAAAGAAGGGGACATTTGAGTCTCCAAAGGTGAATATGGCACTTTGAATCACATAGGTACAGATATAGCAGTTCTATGGTGAATATGCACAGTAAAGAAAAAAAAAAAAAAAAAATCAGCTATTGAATTCAGCGTACACAATCACATTGTAAGAATAATTACATTTTAACTGTAATATGTTAAATGGAATTTCATGATGGTCTTAGTTTTCATATGTTTTATTTAATAACCAGCACACATCCTGTTGCATCAAAAGTGGGCCAAAGCTTAACCACTTCAGCCCCGAACCATTTGGCTGGCCAAAGACCAGAGCACTTTTTGCGATTCGGCACTGCGTTTCTTTAACTGACAATTGTGCGGTCGTGCGACGTGGCTCCCAAACAAAATTGATGTCCTTTTTTCCCCCACAAATAGAGCTTTCTTTTGGTGGTATTTGATCACCTCTGCGGTTTTTATTTTTTGCGCTATAAACAAAAAAAGAGCGACAATTTTGAAAATTTTTTTTGCTATAATAAATATCCCAAAAAAATATATATAAAAAATGTTTTTTTTTTCTCAGTTTAGGCCGATATGTATTCTTCTACATATTTTTGGTAAAAAAAAAATCACAATAAGCGTTTATTGATTGGTTTGCGCGAAAGCTATAGCGTCTACAAAATAGGGGATAGTTTTATGGTATTTTTATTAATCTTTTTTTTTTTTTACTTGTAATGGCGGCGATCAACGATTTTTATCGTGACTGCGACATTATGGTGGACACATCAGACACTTTTGGCGCTATTTTAGGGCCATTCACATTTATACAGTGATCAGCGTGATTAAAAATGCATTGATTACTGTGTAAATGTGACTGGCAGTGAAGAGGTTAACCAGGAGGGGGCGCTGCAGGGGTTAAGTGTGTCCTAGGGATGTTTTATAACTGTGGGGGGGAGGGGCTATGTGTGACATGACACTGATCACCACTCCCGATTACAGGGAGCGGTGATCAGTGTCACTAAGCAGAACGGGGAGATGCTTGTTTACATCAGCATTTCCCTGTTCTTCCTCTCCGTGAGACGATCGCGGGTCTCCCCGCGGACATCGAATCCGCGGTCGGAATCACGGAGCTCGCACGCCTGCTATCCGGACCTCACGAGATCACGTACAATAACGTGATTTTGCGCAGCGGAGTCAACCTGCCGCAGGTAAGCAGCAGCGGCTGGTCCGCAAGAGCGGTTAAAGCAAAACCTTTTTTTTTTCATTTTATGTGGAAGTAAGAGAAAATCCCACATTTTGGGTTGTCCCCAGAAAAGTAATAGAGGGGAAATCTTCCAAGAGGGGGACACTAGTTCTGGTAACTTGGGGGTCCTCAAGGAATTCCCCTAATTTGCAGGGATTTCCTCTCACTTCCTGTTTGGCTTTGGGACTGGAAGTGAGGGTAAATCTCCTCAATGGGACACAGATGGTGAAAAAAATGTGACCAAGGTTATAACTCAAAATGGGGGAAAAAAAAAAGTGTTACCTATATTTCTACTTTAACCACTTAAGGACCAGGCCTATTTTTCAGACTTAGTTACTTTACTAAAATTACTTAGAATCCCCAAACGTGTATATATATATATATATATATATATATATATATATATATATATATATATATATATATAAATTTTCAGACACCCTAGAGAATAAAATGGCAGTCATTGCAATATTTTTTGTCACACCGTACTTGCGCAGCGGTCTTACAAGTGCAATTTTTTTGGAAACTTTTTTTCATAAAATAATAAGACAACAGTAAAGTCAGCCCAATTTTCTTTTATATTGCGAAAGATAATGTAACGCCGAGTAAATTGGTGCCCAACATGTCACATTTCAAATTTTCACCCGCTCATGGAATGGCAACAAACTTTGACCCTTAGGGTCGGTTCACACTGGGGCGACTTGGGATCCGACTTGTACGCCCTCAAGTCGCCCCAAGTCGCCCCAAGTCGCTTTGTATTTAGATTAACATGGTAGGCAATGGGAGCGTCTTAATTGACACTACTGAAGTCGCTCCGACTTCAGAAAAGGTTCCTGTACTACTTCTATCCGACTTGTAGGCGACTTGTACCCATTCAACTCAATGTAAGTCGCCTGCAAGTCGGATCTCTCTGTAAAGTCAAGCGACTTTGCAGAGAAAACCCCTCCCTCCCCCCCTCCCTCCCAGAGAGGTGATTGGCCACAGGCAAAGTCGCCTGTCATGGAGGCGACTTCAAGTCGCCTCGTAATTTGCCGAAGTCGCGCTGAAGTCGCGCTAAAGTCGCGCTGAAGCCGCGTTGAAGTCGCGGTACAAAGTCGCGCTAAAGTCGTGTTGCCCATGTGTGAACCGACCCTTAAAAATCTCCATAGGCGACATTTAAAAATTTCTACAGGTTACCAGTTTTGAGTTGCAGAGGAGGTCTAGTGCCAGAATTATTGCTCTCGCTCTAACGATCGCAGCCATACCTCACATGTGTGGTTTGAACACCATCTTCATACGCGGGCGTGACTTACGTATGCGTTTGCTTCTGCGCACGAGCTTGGCAGGACAGGGCACTTTAAAAAAAAAAGTTTATTATTTTTCTTACTTTTTTTTTTTTTTTTTTTTTTTTTTTACACTGTCCTTTTGAAAAAAAAAATTGGGTCACTTTTATTCCTATTACAAGGAATCCCTTGTAATAAAAAAAAGCATGACAAGGACCTCTTATATGTGAGATCTGGAGTCAAAATGACCTCAGATCTAACATTTACACTAAAACGCAATAAAAGTAAATAAATAATTTAACTCTCTTTTTAATTTTTTTTGCAAAAAAAATAATCCCTGTTAAGACCATTGGGCGGAAGT
Organism: Aquarana catesbeiana; assembly: GCF_042186555.1. Classification (NCBI taxonomy): domain Eukaryota; kingdom Metazoa; phylum Chordata; class Amphibia; order Anura; family Ranidae; genus Aquarana; species Aquarana catesbeiana. The sequence continues at coordinate 276,166,874 of NC_133326.1, forward strand.
GACGTTTGACTTTGCTTCCACCATCCAATGGTGTGGCGCCGAGTGGGGACCATCTTTTCCTCACTCGGCATCCAGCTTGTTAGGGGATAGGACCCCGATGACTCCGGTAAAGGCCGAAGACCACTGGAGCGCGGTGGTAAAGGCCCTCTCCCACCCCAATAATAGCGATCTTGCGGTGAATCCGCCGCTGAGACCACTTTTATCTTAAAGCGGACCGCCCACTGTTGAAGAAGATGCCGGGGTTATGGCAGCTAGCTGCTGCCATAACAATGGTATTCCCCTTCAAACAGCCGACATACAACTGCGGCGGGCGGTCCTTAAGTCGTTTTAATAACTGCATCCCCCCACACAGTATTTATCAGATCCTGATAGTCAGAGGTGGGGTCTCAGTTCTTGCTCAGTGCCTATTAGTGAATTATACTTGACTAGGTCTTAAGATGTAATTATGTAAAGAACAACATAAAAAAAAAAAGTATCTGCAAAAGTTAGGTGTTTTTCCCAAATGAAGCATCCACTAATGTACACGGGACCTTTTACAGCCTCTCCTGAACTATTTAACTTGACAGATATTAACCGTCGTAAGGCTTCATGTACACGGGACGTTGTTTAATCTCTCCTGAACAATTTAACTTGACAGCTAGAAATTGACGTCTAAAAACGTCCATTTAGCCGCATTTACATGCCACGTTTAGCCCCGTTTGCATCTAGAAGCGTTTGTAAAAAAAAAAACAAAAAAACTTTATTTATTTTTTTGTTAAAATGAAAAACGTCTGTAAACGAAATGCTGCTAAATGCGAGTTACCACGAGTTAAGCTGCTACAGGCATTTGGTGTTTCAAATGCCTCTGAACATCTGTCTGAACCCATTTTTTTTGCGTTCCAAAAAAATGCTTCTAAGCTCAACTGCCTAGAAACGACCCTGTGTACATGTACTGATAAGATAACAGAGGAGAGTTCAGGGGCAGCTGAAAAAAAAGTCCAACTGCTCCTAAATGTCCGTTTACCAGCAGCAGTGTACATGAGGCCTTAAAAACACTGGTTTTGCTGCGTTTACATGCCGTGTTTAGAAGCTTTTTTTAAATAGTCAAAAATTAAAAAACTCCTGTAAACGAAATGTGGCTAAATGTGAGTTACCTCGTTTACACGTGTTTACAAGCTGTTACAGACGTTTGGCGTTTCAAATGCCTCTGAACATCCGTCCTAAACGCATTTTTTTTTTTTGCTTTCCAAAAAATGCTTCTAAACTCAACTGCCTATACACAACCCTGTGTACATGTACTGATACAGAGAGTTCGGGAACAGCTGAAAAAAAAACCCCAACTGCTCCTAAGCGTCCTTTTACCAGCAGCAGTGTACATGAGGCCTAAGGAATATTTACCTGTGAATTTGGCTACTGTGAATCCAGACCCGTAAATGCTGTTCAATCATTTAGCCAGCAGAGGGCACCACTCTACTATTATTTTCAGCTGTGCTTGACTCAGTTGGAGAAGAGTTGCGGAAGTTCATTGGATTGGACTGTGTACATATTTGCTGAGTTAAGTCATTACAAATGATGTAATATATTAAAGAAAAACAGGTTGCCCCAAACAAAACAAGGAAGATATCTTACATTGAAAAAATGACCTCAGGTGTGTTTTGCCTGGATCCAAACGTAATAAAGGATTTGCAAATATAATATGTACACTGAGGGGGTTGTTTACGAAAGGCAAATCCACTTTGCACTACAAGTGCAAACTGCAAGTGCAAAGTGCACTTGAAATTGCACTGGAAGTGCAGTCGCTGTAGATCCAAGGGGGGCATGCAAGGAAAATAAAAAACAGCATTTTAGCTTGTACATGATTGGATGATGAAATCAGCAGAGCTTCTCCTCATTTCAGATCTATCCCTTAGATCTACAGCGACTGCACTTCCAAGTGCACTTTCAGTGCAATTTCAAGTGCACTTTGCACTTGTAGTTTGCACTTTTAGTGCAAAGTAGATTTGCCTTTCATAAATAACCCCCCGACTCTGACTACATGTTGATCTTCGATATATTACCTAATTATCAATGGCTGAATTTTACAAATATGCTCCCTGTCAATGCGTAAGTGTGTACATTCATTTGGATTTTGTAGTAACTGGCGGGTATGTTTACATCACTCAAAATCAGATATTTTATATCAGAAAGGCATTCAAGGCAGACCTAAATATTAAATGTATTTCAACATAGTCTAATTAAACTAACCAATAAAATGGGGTGTGCACCAAGTATCATTGGTTCATCTGCAGAACCATAGAATATGCACATGGAGCTGTATAACATTTGATAACCTAAAATACAAACCAGAGTGACCGGCGAACCCGGAAGAAACGCCGAGGGCAAAATGTCAGCTCCCTCGGCGTGGACCGGGATCAGATGCCAACGTCTCATTCTAAGGTACGTATACTAGCTCATTATGCATTTGCCTTACAGGGTTTTTGTTTTGTTTTTTTTTTTACTGTGCGGGTATACAACCGCTTTAAAGTGTTACTAAACCCAGGACCCTGCATTCACTATATCTGGTCTCCCACAGTACACAGAACATGGAAATGCAATTATTTTAGTAAATATAAAACTGCTAAATACCTTTTATCATCAGCAGTATATAACAGTCTTGTGATTTTTCTATCAGTGTCCAGCCAAGCACTGGTTAAAGCTTGCATAAGGTGTTTTCTAACTGACCTATGAAACTGCAAGACCCCTGACTCTCTGTCTGGACAGTGCTGATTGGCCATGTGCAGATCACATGCACCTGCCCAAGAAAACAAAACTGAGCATGTGCAGCCTGACTCCATAGACTCTGTGTTTTGAGGAAATTATTACCATGGAAGAAGGGGAGGATCAGAGAAGACAGGATCAAACACCCTTTTTACACAGTGCAGAAGGATTAATCCCTTAGGTTCCACAGTGAGTATAACAAGCATGCTTTACTGCACATACAGGCTGATTTTACTGATGTGGGTTTAGTAACAATTTAATTTCTTTACTGACTATTCTTGCTTTTAATCCATGCCTATGTTACAGTTTAAAGTGGTTCTAAAGGCTGAAGGTTTTTTAACTACTATGCATGAAGGTAAAAAACATTTGCATGCAGCTCCCCCCTAATACTTACCTGAGACCGATCTCAATCCAGTGATGTGCACACAAGCAGCTGCTCACCCGGCTCTCTCCCTCCTCATTAACTCATTGGCCCAGACATAGCAGCCATTGGCTCCTGCTGCTGTCAATCACAGTCTGTGAGGGGGGCAGGGCTGAGCCCCGTTCTGTGTGTCAATTGACACACAGAGCAGGGCTCTGGAGCGAGCATGCATCTGGAATGCCCCCAGAGAAAAAGGCTTGCTATGGAGCATGCAGCATGGGGGAGGAGCCCAGAACGCCAGCGAGGGACCCAAGAAGAGGAGGCTCAGGGCTGCTTTGTGCAAAACCATTGCACAGAGCAAACACTAGGGGGCGATCAAGGGGTTAGGTGTTCCCTAGGGAGGTGTTTCTAACTGTGGGGAGAGTGTGCTGACTGGAGAAGGAGAGAGATTGCTGTTCCCGATCACTAGGAACAGACAATCTCTCTCTCCTCCCCTGTTTTGTTTGGTGAAAGAGCAGGAAAGCCAGGGAATTTTTAGTGTTGTATGTATAGGATAGGCAGGCAAATATGCATACAGGCTCCAGTGGCTCTGACATGGCAAAGTCCTACCGCATGAGATCCTGTTTAATCTTTTGGGCCAAGTATTAGGTGTACATCTACTGCGGTAGGGCGGCCGCTGTGTGCTGGGTCACGTATCTGGTACTTGATCAGCGCTCCTGGGTAAGGCACCTGCGCCTGCCACCCCTGCTATGCTGTGATTTGTTACAGCACAAACAGATCAGTGGGTCCCAGCCAATGATTGATTGCCGGGACCCGCTGATCTGTTCTGTCATTCACTGAAGAGAGCTCTGTAGTGTAAACACAGATCTCTGTACTTTGACAGGCGATCTTGCTGTTTTTTTTTTTTTTTATTCACTGCAAAGCAGGGAACAAATCAAGATTGCTTAGTAAAAGCTACACATTGTTAGGCACACAGTTAACCCCTTCATCGTCCCTAGTTGTTAACCCCTTTTCAGCCAATGTCATTAGTACAGTGACAGTGTATAGTATTAGCACTGATCACTGTATTAGGCTGGCCATACACGGAGTGAATTTCTTTCCTGCAACCACAGGTTGGAGGAATTTCGATTGATTCCCCCATCAACACAGACAGTGTTGATGGGGGGAATCCCTCCTGCCGAGCCATTGTCTTCTTTCAACGGGAGGGTAGGGGAAACTGTCCCCGCCAGGAGAAGACAGTGATTATTGTTAGCAGTTATAACAGCGATAGTTGCAAGAGGATTGATCAACTTGGTACACTCAGCCTGCCCATTAACAGTTCGAATCTTGTCCGATTCCTACTGAATCGGCTGAGATTCGAACCATGTATGGCCAGCCTTAGTGTCACTATTGATGTCAGTGTACCCCCCAGCCAGCATCAGTTAGTGTCAGATTGCCCACCAAACTATCACAGTCCCTCTTTAATTCACTGATCACTGCCATTAGTAGTGTAAAAATAATAATAAAAATCAAATACATAAAAATTCCAGTATATATAATATACCATAGTTTGTAGACACTATAACCTTCATGCAAATCAAATGATATACACTTATTGGGATTTTTTTTTCCAGACATGTAGCAGACTACATTTTGGCCTAAATTCATAAAGAGATGTTTGTGTTTTGTTTGTTTTTAATTTTTTTTTTTTTATTTCCTTTTGGATATGTTTTATAGCATATAGCAAAAAGTAAAAAAATATATATACAGTGTGTGTGTATATATAATTTTTTTTTTAATTAATGTTTGGTTATATATATATATATTAAAACCCAGTGGTTCTATGTGTGTGAAAAAAATATGATGATATTAATTTCATTTATGTACAGTGTTGCGCTTTGTCAGTTAAAGTAGTGCAGTGCCGCATAGCAAAAAATGGCCTCGTCGTGAAGGGGGCAAAACCTTCTGGAGGGCAAGTGGGTATTTTCTGTATACTACAGTGTATACGCTGCATATTTTATGTTTAGAACACTGTATTTCAAACCCATGATGAATTTTCTGGTATTCTTTCAAAGTATAAAACTATATTGATTCGGATTGTCAGACTTGTCTGCAGCTGAAGAATTTCCATTGGTTGAACTGTCATCAAAGTATTACAGCGTCAAATGGCATGAGAATAAAATACTTCATCCCTGCTAAGCGAAAAAACTTGTAATGAGCTGCTGGCTTCCTCTGCAGACATCACATCTAGAAATAAAGTGGCATCAGCTAATTATTAATTTATGCAATGCTGTGTTCTGGTCTTCCTGAAGTTAATCATGTCAATAGAGAAACTGGCAAATCTAGTTACAGTCAATATTCTACGTCACTAGATCCTGGCAACCGGATAACTAATACTGCATTAGGAGACTCCTAGACACACACTATCTTCTTAGTTCAATCATACATGGAAGATAAAAATAGACTTTCCCAATGTGATACCCGGAATTTCTTACAATCTATGGGCTCACTCAGTAATGGAAAGAGGAAAATGAACTAATTCATACTAACCAATCACAAGTCAGATTTTGCTGACTTTATAGTAAAGTCTAAACTGCTGCTCTGAGTATCTGCACTTTGCATATCACAATTGCTCTTTCCCCTGCCTTACGGATTAAGCCCGCTGGTGTTTAACATTAATATAGTATCTCACAAAATACTGTATATAATATACAGTGTCTCACAAAAGTGAGTACACCCCTCGCATTTTTGTAAATATTTTATTCTTTCCTTTCATGTGACAACACTGAAGAAATGACACTTTGCTACAATGTAAAGTAGTGAGTGTACAGCTTGTATAACAGTATAAATTTTCTGTCCTCTCAAAATAACTCAACACACAGCCATTAATGTCTAAACCATGAATGCCAACATGTACTGTGACATACTGAAGCAGAGCACTTTGGAGACTGAGCTTTAGGGCAGTATTCCAACATAACAATCCCAAACACACCTCCAAGATGACCACTGCCTTGCTAAAGAAGCTGAGGGTAAAGGTGATGGACTGGCCAAGCATGTCTCCAGACCTAAACCCTATTGAGCAATTGTGGGGCATCCTCAAATGGAAGGTGGAGGAGCGCAAGGTCTCCAACATCCACCAGCTCTGTGATGTCCTCATGGAGGAGTGGAAGAGGACTCCAGTGGCAACCTGTGAAGCTCCATGCCCAAGAGTGTTAAGGTAGTGCTGGAAAATAATAGTGGCCACACAAAATATTGACACTTTGGTCCCAATTTTGACATTTTCACTTAGGGGTGTACTCACTTTTGTTGCCAGCGGTTTAGACATTAATGGCTGTGTGTTGAGTTATTTTGAGGGGACAGCAAATTTACATTGTTATACAAGCTGTACACTCACTACTTTACATTGTAGCAAAGTGTCATTTCTTCAGTGTTGTCACATGAGAAGATAGAATAAAAAATTTAGAAAAATGAGGGGTGTACTCACTTTTGTGACATACTGTATATATAAACCCCTTAAACTGTTGTAAAGTCATTTTTTTAAATTAAAATAATAAACAGGTTTATACTTACCTGCTCTGTGCAATCTCGGGCTCCTCTTCTGTGTTAGGGGCTCTTGTTGTTTAGGGCAAACGTGTGGGCTCGCTTCCGAGCCAGGGTGTGTGTGTCCATAGACACTCATAGTGCGGGTCAGCACCACCCCTCATTCCCTCCTCACAGGATTTGAAGACCCTGGCTCCTGCTTCTGCTACTATCAGCAAAGCCCGTGAGACCAGGAAAAAGAAACAGGAGACATGCAGCCAGGCACAGCGATGGATCAATACAGGACCAATGCAAGTGTTAAGGAGGTGGGGAACAGACAGTGTGTGGTTTTTGCACCTTTAATGCAGAGAAAGCAATAAAGTATATGTAAACTCTTACCTTGTAAAAACCACCCATTCAGTTTAAAATGGAAATGAAAGGCAAAACATTTGTATATACATATAAAAAACATTATAAATGTTTTTTTTCCCTTGGTTATGAAGAATCACAAACCCTTTGTTTTTAGCTGCATAAGGAGCTCAGAGAGCTAAAGGAGGAGAAACAGCGCACTGGTCTTTCCAGTCAATGGCTGTGCAGACAAAAGGGGGGGGTGCATGTCAGCAGATGTCTGAGCACTGGACAATAGCAGGCTGAGTTTTCAGCACAGCGAGAGAACTGACCACACTGTGTTCTCATGCCTAGTGTGGTCAGTTTTTAATAGGAAAGCAGAGTGACTGGCATTAATAGCATTTTCTTCTGCTTTAAAATTGAGTTTTATTCTTCTATATTTGGCTATCCATGAGGTCATTAACTTGTTAAACCAACTTAACAAACCATTATTTTTTTCCCTTGTGTTTTGGGTTGGTATTGGGCCTTGTTAGTCTGTACAGTTATCAGTATTTTTGGTCATCATCTGAAAAAAATGCTAAAACGATGGATAAAGTATTATTCTTTTTTATTATTAAAATAGAAGTTCAGCCTAAAACTAAAATCTCTAAATCTACTTGCATCCACAATCTAAGACTAACCTATGTAGCCCTGTAAAGCAAAAAAAAAAAAAATTGCAGTACCTTTTCTGAAGCCGCTCCTGAAATTACCGGCAATAATATGCATCATTTTCTTTATCAAAGAAACCAATTCGATACTTTTTTTTTTTTAATATGGTACAGGAGCGAATAACATATTCTTGGGACACAAAGCTGGCAGATATGATAATATTGTGTTTTTCCATTGCCGTGCAGTGTGTGACATGTACGTCTGAACATTCTTCACTCTGAAGCCTTGGCCTGTTCATTTGAGTTAGCACTTCTATAGAGAAGATGATTTAGGCTTAGGGCACATGATTTTGTCCAGACGGTTCTCTAAAAACGTCTATTCATTGTGACAGCATTTCAGACGAATCGAGTGTGTCTATATGTGACCTTTAGTAGACTCCTGTTCTTGTTGTCCTGTGTAGGATCACTGACCTGGAATAAAAGATGTTGATAGGCAAGTCAACTAATCCAGCCAGACCCTTTCTTTTGGGTAGTGAGGACAGAACAGGGCACACTACACACAGCTCACTCTTTTTTACAGGCAACTGTTCCAAATTAGCGTTAAAAAATTGTCTTGGTCCTATGCCAAATACTTGACCGTTTCAACACACCAAGCAGAATTTCAATAAACGTCTATCATAAATTCCGTTCTGTAGGGTATGTAGTCTAATTGGCAAAACCATATTTTGTAGAAAGCATTCAGTGGTATTGCAGGGTCCTGGCCATTTATCGCGGTACTTGCTGTATTAACAAATAATTTATGCCACCATGCTAAATATTGGAACTTACTTTATATGATTTCTTTAGGAGCCCTAGCTACTGATATCATTTATGTAGCACAAATGTAGGTGCTAGGATTGGATAGATTTAGTGTTGGTTCACTGAATTTTATGGATGGAGCTGTGTTTTGATAGGTAAATTTAGTCTCCCTGTACTCCATCAGGCTGTAATTGTTATTAGGTGAATTTAGTTTGCTCACTGTAATCAGTGCAGCTGCATTCTGAAAGTTAGGTGTGCAGAGTACGCTCAGCTGCTGCCAGCCTGATAGCACCCTCTGTCTCCAGAGAGCTTGAGAAGCTTCTGGATCATAGGTGTGGAGTTATGCAGATTGTAGCATGAATATTGATACAGCCCTGGCCAATCCCAATTTTCTGTGAGCACACCGGGCTCTGGGTCTTTTCTGGAGAGGATTAGTCCAGCCTGGAGGGCACTCTGTTCTGTAAGCTGAAGATCTGGTCTCGTACCACTGGAGGGTGTCGCTTGGAAGTTGGAAGGTGCCAACCAGCTGTCTTTGGGCCTTGTGAGTACAGATGGTTCTGAGAGATCTTACAGACTTTTGGGCTGCTGCTACCCCACCCCCTGGTATAGAGCAAGTCATCTGTGGGTCTAAAATAAAGGAGACACCGGCTGGTGTTCTAAAGAGCTTAGTCCATCCATTCTTCTATAAAGGGACTCTGCTTTTAATGGCTTTAAGGAAGAAGCTTGCGGTTAACTACTAATGTTCCAACGCTTAAGTCTACTGTTTGTTACAAGTACGGACTTTACTACAGCTTGTCCAGAAATAGAATACTTACAACTATACTCAATTTGTACATAGTTCCTGTTCTTGGAGTATCCCACTCATTTCCCTCCACCCATCCAAGTTCTCCAAAAATAAAACTGCAAAAACACCCCTTGACTGGTCAATGAAGAAATATGTGACACAGCCTGTGTGCCTGGCTGTGGGGCGAAGCTTTTGGGGAAGACCTTAGCAGTATGTTTGGTAGTGCTCCTATGGGTGTAGCACTACATTTTATATAAATCTTTACTACAAAAATGACTGTATTTGACAGTAACAGAAGCAAAACATGTTAATGGAAATGATTTGCTCACCAGTTCATATAATGAGAAAAAGGTTGCAGGTAAGAAAGAAGATCTCCTAATCTCCACTGCTCATCACTCAGACCACCTAGAAGTTGGACCAGGCCCCAGCTAGCTTATATTTTGAAGATCATACTGCCATAGGAACAGGTCTTGTGAATATATGGAAAAGTACAAGTAACTGGATCTGCAAGCAACAAAGTAGGTGTGGGTTGGGACATGGTAGGCTGCTAAAGCATAAAGCAAAATAAAGAAAAAGGAAAAACATACCCTGTTTTCCCAAAAATAAATCCTACCCCAAAAATAAGACCAGGTGTTATTTTTGGGGATGGCTGCAATATAAGCCCTACCCTGAAAATAAGCCCTAGGTAAAGTTGTTCATGTAATAACATGTAATCCGTTTTGTAAAAAGATTATATAATGTGCAGTGTGTCTCCTTTTGTAACTTTATTGTGGAAAATGCCTTATTTACAGTGCCACTGGGTGCTCATGTGACCCTTCGGAGATCTTCTCCTGGGTGACACCAGCAGCCCCTCCCTCTGCAGTGCTCAGAGCGGGGAAGGAGAGTTCCGGTGGGTCATGTGCTGTAAATAAGGTATTTTCAAAATGGATTACATAATTTTACAATGACTTTAACCAAGGTTTCTTTTTGGGATTACAGAATGTCATAATGCTAACTCCTGCGTTGAGGGGGAGAGAAGGCCGGGGACATGGGAACTTTTTTTTAAAAAACATTTTATTGTTTTATTCCAGGGTTTTTTTTTTAGAACATAGAGAGGGGTAGATGACACAGCCCAAGCACTGTGCAGTCTATCATGCTATAAAGGATCAGGATGTGTATGTATATATATATTTTTATTTTTTTTTTTTTTTTTTTAGGGTTACAACCACTTTAAGATCATCGTGATGATTATATTTGAATAAATGTAGATTTAAATAAATAAATAAGACATCCCCTGAAAATAAGCCCTAGTGTGTTTTTTGTAGCCAAAATTAATATAAGACCCGGTCTTATATTTTTGGGGAAACACGGTATGCAGTGCATCTCTGCAGTACATGTTTCCCTAGGTGTTAACACCCTGCAAGTAGCGAAAAATATCTACTGGACTGTCATATATCCACTCTGCTCCTATTTTCCTGATGTGAACACAGTGCTTTTTCTAGACCAAAATTGCAAGAAATGAGAAGATGCAAGAGATTAACTGGCAAGGCCACAATGAAAGTAAAGATGAACTGAAGAAAACTTATGAAATATAAAAACACAAATGTCACTGCGAAAATATAAGCTTGGCCTACCTTAAACGTTCGCTCCAGTGAGGAACTTTCATTCACAATTCACACGCTTCATGCTTACCTACTCCTTCCTCACATGATTTGACTGACAGCAGCAAGCCAAGCTTGTGAGAGCAGAGGGGGGATCAATGCAGGGCTCAGGTTATTATTTAGGGTTTTGAAAGTAAGTATTTTAACTTTAGAACCACTTTAATATGTATGTCTGGAGAGTAATTGGTCGCCCCAAGTCCGATGCAGGAGTCCATCATGAAGGCAGAACAACTAAAACTGCTGGTTAATTTACTCAAATAGAGACTGGCCTCAATTCTGTACTGGCCTGACTGGCTGGTTTAAATTCTCGTCAATGTAAGTAATATGTAGAGCAGAGTAAAGGGGTCAGTAATTGTTAAGGGAGCTCAGTAAGTAGGACGGTGTACAGAGCTCAGTAGTAATTAGGGAAGTGCACAGAGCTCAGTAAGTAGGGCAGTGTACAGAACTCAGTAGTAATTAGGGGAGTGCACAGAGCTCAGTAAGTAGGGCAGTGTACAGAACTCAGTAGTAATTAGGGGAGTGCACAGAGCTCAGTAGTAATTAGGGAAGTGCACAGAGCTCAGTAAGTAGGGCAGTGTACAGAACTCAGTAGTAATTAGGGGAGTGCACAGAGCTCAGTAAGTAGGGCAGTGTACAGAACTCAGTAGTAATTAGGGGAGTGCACAGAGCTCAGTAGTAATTAGGGGAGTGCACAGAGCTCAGTAGTAAGTAGGGCAGTGTACAGAGCTCAGTAGTAAGTAGGGCAGTGTACAGAGCTCAGTAGTAAGTAGGGCAGTGTACAGAGCTCAGTAGTAAGTAGGGCAGTAAACAGGGGTCAGTAGAAAGTAGGGCAGTAAACAGGGGGGTCAGTAGTAAGTAGGGCAGTGTACAGAGCTCAGTAGTAAGTAGGGCAGTGAACAGGGGTCAGTAGTAAGTAGGGCAGTGAACAGGGGTCATTAGTAATTAGGGCAGTGAACAGGGGTCCGTAAGTAGGGCAGTGAACAGTGGTCATTAGTAAGTAGGGCCATGTACAGAGCTCAATAGTAAGTGGGGCAGTGAACAGGGGTCAGGAGTAAGTAGGGCAGTGAACAAGAGTCAGGAATAAGTAGGGCAGTGAATAAAGAACAGTAGTAAGTGTGAAACTGTACAGGGGTCATTAGTTTGTAGGGCAGTTTAGGGGTTAGTAATTTGTGTGCAGGGTTCAGTAGAATGTTGGGCAGTGTACAGAGGTCAGTAGAATGTTGGGCAGAGTACAGGGGTCAGTAGAATGTTGGGCAGAGTACAGGGGTCAGTTGTTTGTAGGGTAGTGTATAGGGGTCAGTATTATGTGGAGTAGTGCACAGGGGTCAGTAGAATGTTGGGCAGTGTACAGGGGTCTGTAGAATGTTGGGAAGAGTACAGGGGTCAGTTGTTTGTAGGGTAGTGTATAGGGGGCAGTATTTTGCAGGATAGTGTATAGGGGTCAGTATTATGTGGAGTAGTGCACAGGGGTCAGTAGAATGTTGGGCAGAGTACAGGAGTCAGTAATTTTTAGGGCAGAGTACAGGGGTCAATTGTTTGTAGGGTAGTGTATAGGGGTCAGTATTTTCTAGGGTAGTGCACAAGGGTCAGTTTTTTTTTTTTTTCAGGGTAGTACACAGGGGTCAGTAGTTTTGTAGGGTAGTGTACAGGGGTCAGTGATTTGTAGAACAATGTACAGGGGTCAGTAGTTTGTGGAGTAGTGTGCAGGGGTTAGTTGTTTGTAGGGCAGTGTACATGGGTCAGCAGTTTGTAGAGCAGTGTATATGGGTCAGCAGTTTGTAGAGCAGTGTATATGGGTCAGCAGTTTGTAGAGCAGTGTATATGGGTCAGCAGTTTGTAGGGCAGTGTACATGGGTCAGCAGTTTGTAGGGCAGTGTACATGGGTCAGCAGTTTGTAGAGCAGTGTATATGGGTCAGCAGTTTGTAGGGCAGTGTATATGGGTCAGCAGTTTGTAGGGCAGTGTATATGGGTCAGCAGTTTGTAGGGCAGTGTATATGGGTTCAGCAGTTTGTAGGGCAGTGTCCTGGAGTCTGCTGTTTGAAGGTCAGAGTGCAATGTTGTACTACCCCCCCCCCCCCCCCCCATATACAGAGAGGTGCACACAATGTGGATCTTCAGTACAGAATGGACTATGGTCAGGTACTACTCTGGTTTCCACATGTAGAACATAGTGATTTATTTTTTAGGATATTGTTTTATGCATGCAGAAAATATATGGAGTTTACCTGTGTAGAATAAAACTGACAAGTGAGCTTATAAAGCTGATAAGTGGGAAAAAAAAAGGTTAAATAACATCATTTATGCCTGGAGTTCAGGTGGCTCCTTGCAGAGTTGGAATGCAAATATAAGACCATAGAAGCCTTTCATCTGCTGTCACTTACCAAGCTCCTCGGATCAAGTTACATTTTTGACCAATTGTTGGGAGAAGATAACTCTTACTTCATTATTATGCCATCTGACTATTAGTCTGTCAAGTACAGGTGATGTTCTCAGGTTTCTAGGTGTGCAGCAGGCGGTGTTTTATCCCTGCATATTCTCATGTATAAAATATACACTTATGTGGAAGAAATATTGGATTGTTTTCTTATCAATGGTTTCTACTACGCCTGTTCTGTAGTTGAGTATTTGAATGGCAAATACTCCATGGCTTAGCCCAGGGACACACACACTTCCTGCACTGTTTACCAGGCTCAGATACTATGTACCAGACTCAGTGGTGGAGATCTTCTCTCTCCAGCATCATCAGCACTCAGTCTGTTCTCCCTGAGTCAGTGCAGTGAAATTACCAAGGCTTTCCTGATACATGAGCAGCACAGCTTCCCGGATTCGCAGCCACACACATCGTCTGGGATGGGGACAGCAATTTATAAGCTCTCTAGCAAAATCAAAGTCCAGGTCAAGAAGACAAAAAGCCCAGGTAGGCATTTTGATTAAACGCTGTCGAGTCTAATACTGCTACAATTATTGGATTGCTGCTGCTGATAGGATGCTATTGACAAGGGTCATTGTTCTTCTGTAAACACATCATAATTATATTGTGAATCATACTTTAAATCTGATTTACAATTTTGTGGCTAAATTTTGATGTATGGACCTTTGTTCTTAAGTGTTACTCATACTTCTAGAGGTGCTGGTATGTTTTGTAATGGATAAGCTGACTGTCTTGAACAGCATGACATGACGTCTTTTATTACATTAGGTGATGAGTTTCACTATATAGACGTAATTGCATAATTGCAAATGAACCATTGAAGTGGTAAAAAGTTAATATATAGGTGATTTGATAAACGGATGAAATATGCATAATCATGATGACAATAACTCTGTTCTGCATGTATTGTCTTGTTTGTTGTGTTCTATAGAGTAATGCATAGAATGAAGTAAATTATGCATGAGAAGCCTAACTGCACTGTCTTCTAAATGCTTTGTATGATTTTATATGGTATGTATGTGGATTGATTCAATCACATTCTTGATGGTGAATAGGTGTCTTCGGTTGTAGGCCTTCTAAAGCTGGAAGAAAACAAAAGCCAACTTACAAATCAAAACCATTGTTGACATACTTTTTCTCTATATGAACTCTGCAGTCCTATTTGTAAAAGAAAAAGATCTGTGTAATATACAGTGGGGACGGAAAGTATTCAGACCCCCTTAAATTTTTCACTCTTTGCTATATTGCAGCCATTTGTTAAAATCATTTAAGTTCATTTTTTTTCCTCATTAATGTACACACAGCACCCCATATTGACAGAAAAACACAGAATTGTTGACATTTTTGCAGATTTATTGAAAAAGAAAAACTGAAATATCACATGGTCCTAAGTATTCAGACACTTTGCTGTGAATTTAACTCAGGTGCTGTCCATTTCTTCTGATCATCCTTGAGATGGTTCTACACCTTCATTTGAGTCCAGCTGTGTTTGATTATACTGATTGGACTTTATTAGGAAAGCCACACACCTGTCTATATAAGACTGCGGAGTCTGCTCACAGTGCATGCAGAGCAAATGAGAATTATGAGGTCAAAGGAACTCCCTGAAGAGCTCAGAGACAGAATTGTGGCAAGGCACAGATCTGGCCAAGGTTACAAAAAATTTCTGCTAGACTTAAGGTTCCTAAGAGCACAGTGGCCTCCATAATCTTTAAATGAATGACGTTTGGGATGACCAGAACCCGTCCTAGAGCTGGCTGTCCGGCCAAACTGAGCTATCGGGGGAGAAGAGCCTTGGTGAGAGAGGTAAAGAAGAACCCAAAGATCACTGTGGCTGAGCTCCAGAGATGCAGTCGGGAGATGGGAGAAAGTTGTAGAAAGTCAACCATCACTGCAGCCCTCCATCACTAGGGGCTTTATGGCAGAGTGGCCCGACGGAAGCCTCTCCTCAGTGCAAGACACATGAAAGCCCGCATGGAGTTTGCTAAAAAAAAACACCTGAAGGACTCCAAGATGGTGAGAAATAAGATTCTCTGGTCTGATGAGACCAAGATAGAACTTTTTGGCCTTAATTCTAAGCGTGTGTGGAGAAAACCAGGCACTGCTCATCACCTGTCTAACACAGTCCCAACAGTGAAGCATGGTGGTGGCAGCATCATGCTGTGGGGGTGTTTTTCAGCTGCAGGGACAATCGAGGAAAAGATGAATGCGGCCAAATGCAGGGATATCCTGGACGAAAACCTTCTCCAGAGTGCTCAGGACCTTAGACTGGGCCGAAGGTTTACCTTCCAACAAGACAATGACCCTAAGCACACAGCTAAAATAACGAAGGAGTGGTTTCACACCAACTCCGTGACTGTTCTTGAATGGCCCAGCCAGAGCCCTGACTTAAACCCAATTGAGCATCTCTGGAGAGACCTAAAAATGGCTGTCCACCAACGTTGACCATCCAACCTGACAGAACTGGAGAGGATCTGCAAGGAGGAATGGCAGAGGATCCCCAAATCCAGGTGTGAAAAACTTGTTGCATCTTTCCCAAAAAGACTCATGGCTGTATTAGATCAAAAGGGTGCTACTACTAAATACTGAGCAAAGGGTCTGAATACTTATAGCCCTGTGATATTTCAGTTTTTCTTTTTTAATAAATCTGCAAAAATGTCAACAATTCTGTGTTTTTCTGCCAATATGGGGTGCTGTGTGTACATTAATGAGGAAAAAAATTAACTTAAATGATTTTAGCAAATGGCTGCAATATAACAAAGAGTGAAAAATTTAAGGGGGTCTGAATACTTTCCATCCCCACTGTAGTTTTAGGCTGTATCTTTGACATGCTTTATACCAACATAGGGCACAGCTGACAGATATGTACACCATTACATAGTTAGGTTGAAAAAAAAGACACAAGACAGCTAGTTCAACCAATAAAAAAATAAATAAATAAAAAAAAAATCATACAATCCCATATACCCAATCCTATGCCCACAGTTGATCTAGAGGAAGGCGATAAACCCCAGCAAAACAATTTGCTACAGCAGGGGAAAAATTTCCTTCCTGATCCCCCGAGAGGCATTCGGATTTTCCCTGGATCAGCTTTACCTATAAATGTTGGTATCCAGTTGTATTATGTACAAATGTATGTATATGTAGTAGTAGTTGTGTAGTAAGGCCCCTTTCACACTGGGGCGGGGGTGGCGTTGGCGGTAAAGCGTCGCTGTTTTTAGCGGCGCTCTACTGTCGTATTTGCGGAGGTATTCGCTGCTATCAGGCCGCTTTTACCCCCCCCCCCCCGCAGCGCTACGCAGGCGGTATAGCTGCTTCGCCGTATTGATTTCCATGGGCAGTAGCAGTGTATACAACGCTCCCTTACCGCTCCAAAGATGCTGTTAGCAGGACTTTTTTTGCCGTCCTGCCAGCGCACCGCTCCAGTGTGAAAACCCCCGGGCTTTCACACTGAAGAGACAGGAGCGGCTGTTTTAGGGCACTTTGCAGATGCTATTTTTAGCGCTGTAGCACCTGCAAAGCGCCCCAGTGTGAAAGGGGTCTTAGTGCTGTTACCAAGGGCTAATGCACATTAGAATATTTCACTTAATTTTGCAGAACAGAGTTGGCGTAACGAGAACAGAGTCTGCACAATTCAGATGATTTTGGAGAAGTCATGTAGAACAGTGTAGATCAGGGGTAGGCAACCTGGGGCCCTCCAGCTGTTGTGGAACTACGTTTCCCATGAGGCATTCTATTTCAGCAGGTTGGGATTTTTTCCAACTTCGTTATAGCTCATCAGACACCATGTTATATTGCCTATGCTTACCTCTGTGCACTGATCAGTGAAAGTTTATGTTGGAGGGATCTTCAGAGACACTTCACATTTAGAAGCCCTGGACCTGTTTGATCAAGCTAATAGTACTTGTCAGATCAGGGATTCTCAAACTTTCTAAACAAACTGCCAGCTCTCTGTCCTTCAGATCTTAAGCCTGGTACACAATATAAAGCCTAGTACACGCAGGCGGAATAGGCCGACATTGGGCCCATGTACTGGAGTCGTCCCGACAGAAGCTGGCCGTTCGCCCGGCTTCTGTCGAAGGGGTATGACCGAAAAAGGTCTTCCGACCGGCTCCAGATCAGTGCTCTCAACCAATAGCTCAAAACACTGACCGGAGTGTCCTAGTGGGGGCCATCCCCCTGTCAGAACACAGTACAGCGGCTCTCCCTGAGCTGTCAGGGTTTTTTTTTTTTCTTTTTCGATCAGCCCTGATGGGTTGAATGGAAAAAAAGCTACTGGTGTGTACTAGGCTAAAATTTTTTTTTTGTTGTTCAATCCAGTGAGCTGAACAAAAAAGAACTGACCTACCGCTATACTAACACAATTGATATTAGTACAGCGATCTCCTCTGTTGTGCTATTGTGTTCTGACAGGGGGACCGTCTCCCTTCCAGGACACACTTATCAGCACTCACAGCCATTTTCTGCCAGCACTGATCAGATGCCAATCGGATGCCGGTTTTCCAGAATGCCCTTTGGGACAGGGAGCTGGACACATGGGCTGAAAGTTGGTTGGTTCCTTCCTGTGTGTACTTCGGCCTTAGGAAGGGCCAGATTTTGGTCACAGAGTAGAGATTCCCCAGGCTCAGTGATCAGTGGGAGTAAAAGAAAATGCCACAGGGTTGGTGAGCAGTTGGAGTATAAATATAACTTAGTGCCTGTGATTAATGGAAGGAGAAATAATGCTCTATTGTTGCTCTGTTAGGCCACTTTCACACTGAGGCGCTTTACAGGCGTTTTAGCTCTAAAAATAAAGCACCTCTCCTGTCACTCCAATGCGAAAGCCCTAGTGCTTTCACACTGGAGCAATGCGCTTGTGGGACGTTAGAAAAAGTCCTGCAAGCAGCATCTTTGGGTGGTTTAGGAGTGGTGTATACACCGCTCCCAAACCGCCCTGCCCATTAATAAATGGCCAGCGCTGCCGAAGTGCCTGCAAAGCGATTTGGCAGTGGCGCTACACGGGCGGTATTAACCCCTTTGGCCGCTAGTGGGGTATAAAAGCGCCACGCTAGCGCCCAAAAGCGATGCTAAAAGACGATAAAACCGCCAACACTCTCACCGCCCCAGTGTGAAAGTAGCCTTATGCCCTGTACACACAATTTGACTTTCCGACAACAAAACCGTGGAATTTTGTTCAAAGGTTGTTGGCTCCAACTTGTCTTGCATACACATGGTCACACAAATGTTGGCCAACAATTACGAACATGGGAACGTGGCGACGTACAAGACTTACGTCGAGCCGAGAAAATGGAAGTTCAATAGCCAGTGCGACTCCTTCTGCTTGATTCCGAGCATGCGTGAACTTTTGTGCGTCGGACTTGTGTACACACGATCGGAAATTCCAACAACAAAGTTTAGTTGGCGGAAAATTTGAGAACCTGCTATGAAACATTTGTTGGCGGAAAGTCCGCCAACAAATGTTTGATGGAGCATACACACGGTCTGACTTTCAGCCAACAATCTCACATCCAACATTTGTTGTCAGAAAATCCGATCGTGTGTACAGGGCATTAGAGTAATCGTCACCCATCGTTGGTGTCAGTGGGAGAAATAGTGTACCATTGTTGGTGTCAGTAGGAGGAATAGTGCTCCAAAGGTTGGTTAAAAGCAAGAGAAGGGTTGCAGTTTGGGGACCTTTATGTCAGATGTGAAACCTTGCCTAACATGGGATAGTATTGCTTTATTCATCAAAGTGAAAAGATTTTTAGGTGTTTTTTCTGATTTTATTTAGACACCAGATTTATAAAGTTAACAATGAAGTGGAAAAGGCTAGTATTACATGGTGACGCAGGGCTTCTCTTGTGTCACAGGTACAATGTTGGACTTTTTCAAAATATTTTATTATAAAATAGAAATATGTCTTGGAACAGAAAGTACAGGAAATTTTTACCCAAATGGTACGCAGACAGCAAAAAAAAAAAAAGAATGGCAGGGATTTCCTGCTCAAGAAAAAACTGTGTTGGCTATAGATCAGTGGTTCTCAACCTTTCTAGTGCCGTGACCCCTTGATAAAATTTCCCAAGTTGTGGGGACCCCTAACAGTAAAATTATTTTCGTAGCATGGGTTGTCAGCACCCAAGGCAAGACAAGTAATTTGCGCCTCTAACCCACGGACGTTTAGCGCGCCCCGAGTCCTTTCCACTCGTACAGTATTAAAACCCCCTATGGTACATTTTAGGATGTATCACTCTTTCTTGTTGTTCTCCTTTCTTTCCCTTTTATCTCTCTCTACCCTAATTTCTTGTTTTTTTTCTCCATCCCTCTCTCTAGCCGTCTTTCTTTTTCTTTCTCTCCCTTTTTCTTTGTTCCTCCCCCTCTTTTCCTCTCCCTTCCATGTATTCTCTATTTTTATTCCTTCTCTTACTCCTTGGTGGGGGGGGATGGTCTAAGGTGGCAGTGCTGGCGGGGAGTTGGGATGAGTGGCAGTGCTGGCGGGGATTTCTGATCAGCCAACTTAGGTGCTCTTGATCAAGGTCATCTGCTGATCTGAAAACTGTAGTGGGGACTTTTAATGGCAACTATAATCACAGGTAGTGTTACTCACTGTGTCTCCGAGTTCGTGGTGTCTTATAGCAGTGACACCTATGCCGAAATCAGGAGATAGGGTCTCCTCCAGCCCCTCCCACTTCACATTCCTCACCAGTCAGCTGACCTCTAGTCTCTGCCCCCCAGCCATTCCGTGAACCGAATGGACGACTGCGAAGAGGCTGAGTGGGCAGCCATGGGCTCCAGGGACAGCCCTGCTCGGCAACTGCAAAAAGGGTGGGAGAGCGGTGCGGGATTCAGAAACAGCCCAGGATTCGGTGACCCCTGGCAAATCCTCATTCGACCCCCGAGGGGGTCCCGACCCCCAGGTTAAGAACCACTGCTATAGATATACAAAAGAAGACACTACATACTGTACATAAAAACTTAATTGAGAATATATATATATATATATATATATATATATATATATATATATATATATATATATATATATATATATATATTTTTTTTTTTGTAATATTGGGGTATTTAGCTTAAAGGTAGAGCTTACCAGTGAGCTGAGTCCACGCCAGATATGCAGTTTTAAGGGCTTGTAGGCCCACTTTTATTAAAGAAAGAAAATGTCCGATAACAGAAGAGTTGCCCACACAGGGGTTTCAGCTTTCCACAGCAACAATGTAAGTTCAATCAAAAATACCAAGCCACCTGGCTCTCTTTAGCAGCACTGCTGCTCAGACTTATGCTTCAGCCCTCTCGGCTCTATAACAGAGTTCCTGTACACCCAGTACCTCAGCACTCTTTTTCAGCTTCCTTTTCCAGCCCACAGGCTTGGACCCTC
Source organism: Aquarana catesbeiana (assembly GCF_042186555.1). NCBI lineage: Eukaryota > Metazoa > Chordata > Amphibia > Anura > Ranidae > Aquarana > Aquarana catesbeiana. Next base: position 276,187,484 of record NC_133326.1, read on the forward strand.
TATCTACTCTGACAGACCTGTGCAGACATGCACACTTCTCCCTTGCTTGCCTGGACTCCTCGGGAGGGTGGAGCCCAGAACTATGGTCAGGTGTCTACAAATAGCCCAACACACACCTGACCAGTCAATATGCTGGTGGATCTCAAAATCTGGAGAAAGCTGCGAAAGCAGTTTTCTCCAGTCCACATTTATGCTCTGCAGCCTTGCACCAAGCAAATGTGCATATTCTGTGTCCACTTTAACCCCATTTTCATAGTGACAGGGACTCTCACCATTACATATCCCCCCCCTTTGTTTCGATCCGGAGGGAGGAACACCAGCACCCGTCATGGTTGGGACACCTCTGTGCTGGCTGTCAGCCACGTAGGCCCAACCTTTTTTTCGGGTGCGCTTCCAGGTACGTCCCACCCTGGATCTTAACAGGGTCCTACATTTCCCTATACTCAGCCTTCTCTCTCTTCTTTTTGGGTGCCTGGGCTTATTCATCTTTCTAGGGGAAACTCTGCTTTCCCTGATCCTTTCTTTCAACTCACTGACATCAGCTTTAACCTTCACTATAGGTTCTAATACCTTTCTCTGGTTGTCTACGGCAACCACGTCATTATTAACAGCACCAATCATCAGATCACCAATTTTGAGATTCCAACTTCCGATACCACCAGTGCTTTTTTCAGAGTTTGTTAGGACCTGTCCTGAGGAGGGACCACACACAGGCGAGTGACTATGCTCCATGGAACTATCACCAAGCTCCACCTCACCTGCTGTCCAACGCTCCATGGGCGGCTGTCCTAACAAACACAGACCCAAGCACAAATCATTCCTTACTGCGATAATGCCAACTGGTGTACACATTACATTGCTACAGCAACCTTCAGCACTTTCTCCCACAGTGTCTCCGGGTACCTTAACCTGTACCTCTTGGCCAGTGACAGAAAGCATCTCGACTACTGCCGCGTCCATTCTGGGCCCTTCCTTTTCATGAGGTCTAGCAGGTGAGACAGTGTCTGCGCCCTCTACTGACCACTGCTCAGCCGCACCAGCAAAGATGTTCTCAGTCACTGCACCAGGCGGAGAGACCTCTGATATCTCCAACAGTTCCCCTGAGCGACCTCCATACCAATCAACAACTGGAAGTACTCTCACCGGGAATCGAGAGATCCTGTGCCAAATGGTTAATCAACATTGGTTCCACCAATTCCACTCTTGGGCAAGGTTTTCCAGCACCGCCTGTATCACCTGGCTCCACCCATTGGTACTACGCAGCACCACCTGGTCCGACCACGATGGAGACACCCAAGTGTACAGTGAGTGTGTTTTTGCCAACTCCAGCATTTCAAGTAAAGTTTCTGTCATTTCAATACATTCCAAGTCTAAATTTGTGACCTCTTTAGGGACCTTTCCCTCCTCCGAGACATGGAGGGGCTCATCCACTGTAGTCTGAGAGGTTGAGACCTTGGAAGAGACCTCCACCTCTTTGGAGGTACTCACCATCACTGCCTGTTGCTTCCCTGAGCACTGTCAGCCACATGTCTCCTCTTCCCCTCCAACTCAACAATGAGCCTCTGCAGGTCAACAATAGTCACATTGTCACCTTGACACTTGCTATTAGTTGCTGGGCTGTGGACAACCCATCTGCCATGCCTGCGCCCAGAACCGTTCCTTCAGACTGGAGGGCCTCAGTCTTTACAGGGGCTAGCGTACCCATGAGCATCGGCCATTCTGTGACCCCTCCAATGGGCATAGCAGGTGTTCTGTCCACACCTTTGTTACACATCATTGTTTTGTAAGTCTTTGTCACTTGGTCTAGCGCTGCAAGTGTTTCCTTGCACCAATCATCCCAGTCCCTTGTGGTTCCATCACCAGTGCTCCACAGCGCTGCATCAACTGCTCTAGAAGGCCCCACAGGAACCTGGGATTCACTACCCAAAACAGCACACTTGTCACTTCTATCTACCTCACATTGTGACAATATTTTTTTACTCACATCAACTTGAGAGATTGCATCCTCAACCAAGGCAATGTGAAATGCCTTATTTTGACCACCTTGCTCTGGTGGCGCTACAAACACATCTAGCTTTGAACTCTCAGCTTTTACAGGCTGAATTAACCCCTTGCCAACTGAGCTACTTAGGGTTGTCAGGTTGTGCCCACACACACTCACTGTGTGACTCAGTCCAACCTTGTTCCACCAGAGTAGGACCAGAACCATCCTGGACAGACTCTGGCTTCATCACACGGAGACCCCCTGAGACCTCCATGGACAATCCTATGCCTCTGCCTGTCACATGAGATCTACTCTCATCATTGGTAGTGAACACATTACCAACCTCACTCTCAGATATGACTTTATAAGAAATACATGTTTCAATGTCATTACAATCCACATCACTTTTACCCATAGTAACACTTTTGTCAGCACAATCATTAGCATTTTCATTGCATGTAGATACAACTGCCATTTTTGGGGGTTGTCTATGAGCCACCGTAACCTCTGAGCGACTCTTCACAGCGCCCGCTCTCGGTAAAGGGGCACTCTTACCTATTTGGGCAGCTCCATAGCTGACCTGGGAAACTCTCTGCTCAGTCACTGCGAGCTCCTTGGAAGTTTCCCTGGGCAACCCTGCAGCACCTGTAACTAGGGAACATGGCACCAGCACTGTTTTAGTCACCCCTAGCTCAATTTTCTCAGCCATCTGCTGGATTATAGCAGGCACATGCAGAGTCCCCATGTCCTTTCCAGTCTCTAGCCCTGCAGCTAGTTGGGCTTTACGCTGCGCCTCCCCACTGCTCTGGGCAGCACACTGCAGCCAGTCTATGTCCTTTGGTACTGTGGATCTCCCTGCTGAGCATACTCCCACTTCACTGGGTTCAGCATCATAAACTGAAACAGTCTTACCCGTTCCTGCAGCTGGTGTCATAGCCTTCACTTGAGTGCGATGTCTTTCATCTGTGGTGTCTCCACAGGCTGACACCCCCATGTGGTCACAGAGCAACACTGCAGCCTTTCTAGACCCACTGATGCCCCCTGTAGGCAACACAAGATTCCTGTTGCTAGGGGTAACAGCAGACTTGCACTCCAAACTGGTTGGCTATACCTCGTGCAGGATGTAGACTGTTGCACCCTCCTTTCTGGGCTGACCACTTTCCCTAAACGGCCATGACACGAAACTTTGCGTTTCTCTGTATTTCCAAAATCTTGGTCTTCCGGTGACACCTCTCCCATCCTGGAGCATTGCTGGTGGCCCATGATACGCTGGAACACTCCTCTAAGAAGAATTTCCTCTTTAAACTTGCAGTAGTCATCCTGTTCCCAATCCATCAAATGGTAAACCGACCGGAACTCTATCCGTAACATGGGTTGCAGCAATTTTGGCCACTGGTCCCTAGGCCATTTTCTCCTTACAGCGACTTTTTCAAATTTTTTCAGGAAGTCCCCAACCTCCTCTGTAGGTAGCATGGGTTGCACATAGTCAGAGGCCACAATCTCAGCCCCTTGCACTGCGCCCCACTCTTTGCGATTCCGCTTGAACCATTCATTTACTGCATCGCACATCACTTGGCCTTCTGGACTGGCCGTGTCGCCTTGTATTGGAGACTGAGACAAAGGGCACTTGGAGATAACATGCCCCCACTCTCTGCACCGAAAACAGCGCTCTTGCTTCAGAGCCTTGACAGGGCTTCCCCATTTGCATCCTCTTGTAAGCTTGGAACTTTGCACCTTAATAGCTGGCCTGCTTGCACCAGCGTTGCCAGGGGCAACAGCATGCACTTCCCCTTTAAGTGTAGCAAAAAACAGTCTGCAATATTCTCCGGCAGGCTCAAACTCTTGCTTCATCTTTGCAGTCACTCCACCACACTTTTGCGCTTTCCAGCAAAAAAAAAAAAAAAAAATGAAGCACTGTTACTTTAACCACTTGACAACTGGGCACTTAAACCCCCTTCCTAACCAGACCAATTTTCAGCTTTTGGTGCTCTCACATTTTGAATGACAATTACTCAGTCATGCAACACTGTATCTTTATGAAATTTTTGTCCTTTTTTTCACACAAATAGAGCTTTCTTTTGGTGGTATTTAATCACTGCTGGGTTCTTTATTTTTTGCGCCGTAAAAGAAAAAAGACCGAAAAATCTGTAAAAAAATACATTTTTCTTCATTTCTGTTATAATATTTTGCAAATTAGTAATTTTTCTTCATATATTTTGGCCAAAATTTATACTGCTACATATCTTTGGTAAAAATAACCCAAATCGGTGGATATTATTTGGTCTTTTTGAAAGTTATAGAGTCCAAAAGCTATGGTGCGCATATCTGAAAATTGATCACACCTGAATTACTGACGGCCTATCTAATTTCTTGAGACCCTAACATGCCAGAAAAGTACAAATACCCCCCAAATGACCCCTTTTTGGAAAGAAGACATTCCAAGGTATTTAGAAAGATGCATGGTGAGTTTTTTGAAGTTGTCATTTTTTCCCACAATTCTTTGCAAAATCAAGGTTTTTTTTACTTTTTTTTTTTTTCACAAAATTGTCATATTAGCAGGGTATTTCTCACAGACTGCATATGCATACCACAAATTACACCCCAAAACACATTCTGCTATTACTCCCGAGTATGGTGATACCACATGTGTGAGACTTTTACACAGCGTGGCCACATACAGAGGCCCAACATGCAGGGGAGCACCTTCAGGCGTTCCGGAGCACCCAGGCCAATTCTGACATTTCTCTCCTACATGTAAAAATCATCATTTATTAGCTAGAAAATTACTTAGAACCCCAAAACATTATATATGTTTTTTTAGCAAAGACCCTAGAGAATACAATGGCGGTCGTTGCAACTTTTTATCTCGCACGGTATTTGCGCAGCAATTTTTTTAACGCGTTTTTTTGGGAAAAAAAAATGTTTTGTGCTTTACAAAAACCAAAACAGTAAAGTTAGCCCAATGTTTTTGCATAATGTGAAAGATGAAGTTACGCCGAGTAAATAGATACCCAACATGTCACCCTTCAAAATTGCACGCGCTTGTGGAATGGCGCCAAACTTTGCTACTCAAAAATCCCCATAGGCGACGCTTTAAAATTTTTTACTGGTTACATGTTTTGAGTTACAGAGGAGGTCTAGGGCCAAAATTATTGCTCTCGCTCTACCGATCGCAGCGATACCTCACATGTGTGGTTTGAACACCGTTTTCATATGTGGGCGGGACTTACGTATGCGTTCGCTTCTGCATGCGAGCACACAGGGACAGGGGCGCTTTAAAAAATTTTTTTTTTTTTTATTGTTCATTTTACTTTATTTATTTTAGTTTGATGCTTTTTTCCAAAAAAAAAAATTTTTGACCACTTTTATTCCTATTACAAGGAATATAAACATCCTTGTAATAGGAATATGGCATGACAGGTCCTCTTTACAGTGAGATATGGGGTCAATAAGACCCCACATCTCACCTCTAGGCTGGGAAGCCTGAAATTAAAAAAAAAAAAAAAAAAAAAAAAAGATCCTGGCTTCGATCGTAGCGGTGAGTCGGTAGAAGCACCGCAAGGCGGCGGGAAGGGGGGACGTCCCCTCTCGCCTCCCGTAAGAACGATCAAGCAGTGGAACAGCTGCTATGATAGTTCTCATGGTGTAGGGAATCGCCGGCTGAAAAAGCTGATATCTGAATGATGCCTGTAGCTGCAACCATCATTCAGATATCTCCGCACAAAGTCAAGGACGTTGTATGACGGCCGGCGGGCGGGAAGTGGTTAAAACGCTTTTTTTTTTTTTTTAACACAAAGTTGTCCATTTATACAGTATTTCTACCACATAACATGTACATGCCAAAAATGACACCCCAAAATAGATTCTCCTGCTCCTCCTGAGTACGGCGATACCACATGTGTGAGACTTCCACAGCCTGGCCACATACAGAGGCCGAGTACAGCTGAGCATGGCTCAGCATGGCAGGGTATGGCGGGGTATTGTGGAGTATGGCGGGGTATTGTGGAGTATGGCGGAGTATGGCGGAGTATGGCGGGGTATTGTGGAGTATGGCGGAGTATGGCGGGGTATTGCGGAGTATGGCGGGGTATGGCAGGGTATTGCGGAGTATGGCAGGGTATTGCGGAGTATGGTGGGGTATTGCGGGGTATGGCAGGGTATGGCGGAGTATGGCGGGGGGCATTGCAGAGTATGGCGGGGGGCATTGCAGAGTATGGCGGGGGGCATTGCAGAGTATGGCGGGGGGCATTGCAGAGTATTGCACAGCATTGCAGAGTATTGTGGGGGCATTGCAGAGTATTGCACAGCATTGCAGAGTATTGTGGGGGCATTGCAGAGTATTGTGGGGGTATTGCAGAGTATTGTGGGGGCATTGCAGAGTATTGTGGGGGCATTGCAGAGTATTGCAGAGTATTGTGGGGGTATTGCAGAGTATTGCACAGCATTGCAGAGTATTGCACAGCATTGCAGAGTATTGTGGGGGTATTGCAGAGTATTGCACAGCATTGCAGAGTATTGTGCTGGTATTGCAGAGTATTGCACAGCATTAGTAGTGAGGGATGGCTGAGCATGGATGGATGGATGTCTCTGTGCAGCGCTGTGGGCACTACACATACAGCCCACAGCGCTGCAGACATCCATCCATCCCCCTCCCCGCTCACTGTGTACCGATCGGTACACAGGAGGGGAGGAGAGGAACCGGCGTCAGATGACGCCGGTCTGTTTACATGTGATCGCGCCGTCATTTGACGGCTCGATCACATGGTAAACGGCCGCGATCAGCGGCCATTTACCGGGATCCGTGATGCGCCGGGTCCCCTGGACCCGGCGGTCACGGATGTGTTCAGGTGCGCGCCCCAGGGGGCGCGCGAGAGGGGAATTCTGGGAGGACGTCATAGTACGTCCACCCAGAGTTATCCAACCGCCCTGCAGCCGTCATTCGGCTATGGGCCGGTTGGTAAGTGGTTAAAGCAAGTTGCTTTTCACTTCATGCAAGATTTCCTCACCTGCACAGTGCACACACAGATTGTGCTGTCTCATGCACACAAACACAGTTCATAGCAGAAAAAAAATAAGTTTGACTTTTCATTCACAGTTACACCACCTGCAACACGCAATGCCTTTTGCCTGGCTGCACTTCCACACACAGCCACTAGTTCCTGACTTGAACTCACTGTGGAGCAAGGACCCGGATTCCCCCGTCTTGTGCCCGCATCCAACAACCACTTGTAATATTGGGGTATTTAGCTTAAAGGTAGAGCTTACCAGTGAGCTGAGTCCACGTCAGATATGCAGTTTTAAGGGCTTGTAGGCCCACTTTTATTAAAGAAAGAAAATGTCCGATAACAGAAGAGTTGCCCACACAGGGGTTTCAGCTTTCCACAGCAACAATGTAAGTTCAATCAAAAATACCAAGCCACCTGGCTCTCTTTAGCAGCACTGCTGCTCAGACTTATGCTTCAGCCCTCTCGGCTCTATAACAGAGTTCCTGTACACCCAGTACCTCAGCACTCTTTTTCAGCTTCCTTTTCCAGCCCACAGGCTTGGACCCTGTCTACTCTGACAGACCTGTGCAGACATGCACACTTCTCCCTTGCTTGCCTGGACTCCTCGGGAGGGTGGAGCCCAGAACTATGGTCAGGTGTCTACAAATAGCCCAACACACACCTGACCAGTCAATATGCTGGTGGATCTCAAAATCTGGAGAAAGCTGCGAAAGCAGTTTTCTCCAGTCCACATTTATGCTCTGCAGCCTTGCACCAAGCAAATGTGCATATTCTGTGTCCACTTTAACCTCATTTTCATAGTGACAGGGACTCTCATCATTACAAAATATATATATATATATATATATATATATATATATATATATATATATATATATATATATTCCATTTACATTGCACGCTTTGGGGAATTAGACCTCTTTACCAGTTCACCAGGATTGGGGTTACAATTTACTTGCTCTCATGAAGAGGGGGTGTGCAAATAGTAGCTTACCTATTAAGAATGGATCAAGTTCAATGTTCCTTCCTGTTGTTTAGCCAGCTAAAAGCCACCTATCTTGCCAGTAATTACAGCACTTACACCCATTGATTTGCTTGATTATCTTTGTGCTTGGCTTTTCCTGAACGCAATCAGTTAATAGCTGATCATTGAAGCAAGAGGAAAATGTATTTGGCAAAGAGATTATAAGCCATGGTAGTATTTTACATGTCATTTTGCCATAATGGCTAGGATAAATGCATACACACACATTAAACTTGTATAAATATTAAATTGTATGTCAAGACTAAATAAAATATATTTTTTGTACATGTCTGGAATACATGCATGTTTTTTCCAATTAAGCACGCTGCAAACTCAGAAAAATAACTAGTTGTGCCAGAAGTATAGTATGCTCCTACTTTTTGGCATGACCACACAGCTCTCAATTCCTAAGTGCATGGTGTCGACCCTGCCTGCTTAATTTCTGAAGGATTACGAAGAACACAGACCTCTCCTCCTCTCCCCTTTATCTGCATAGACAGTGCAAGAGATTATCCGCTCACATGATTTCTGGCAGAATAAACCGGTATTTTTTTGCACTTATTGAACCAATATAGCAAAACACTTTCAAGTGGACCTCCTTTGACCAAATAACAGAAGTTCATTGTTAAGGTTTGCACATACTTTAACGCTTATTTAACCACTTAAAATCCTGACCAATTCTGACATTTCTCCCATACATGTTAAAATCTGCATTTTTTTTCTAGAAAATTATAAATTATTATAATCCCTAAACCATATATTTTTTTTTAAAGCAGAAAATCTGGAGGATAAAATGGTGCTTGTTGCAACTTTTATTTATTTTTTTTTTCCAATTCTTTATTTAAATGAGGCACACGGTTATACAGAAACCTCAACACTGGTGTACGTAAAGTGGATTGTCCATGAGCAAGACCATATACACAGACACCACATTATAGTAAAGCATTAACAAATAACTGAAGACAAGGTGGTAGACTTCAGGGTCTAGGAATTTTAGATGGTATACACCATTTTATTAAAAGTGTAGGAAGAGCAGGAATGACCCAAAGGGCCTAACAGCAAGGAGAGTAATAGGAGAAGAAAAGAAAGAGGAGGAAATAAAAGTTGATGCAACTTTTGTAAACTGCACAATATTTGAGCAGCCGTTTTTTTAAAATATAAATATTCAGGAAAAAATACACTTTAATGACTTTTAATGCACACAAACAAGCACAATATAATATCAATTTTTTGGTAAAATTTAAAAAATGATGTTATGCCAAATAAATGGATACCTACCATGTCAGGCTTTAAAATTGCTCACAACTGTGGAATGGAGAAAAACTACGGTACATAAAGATCTCCATCGGCAACACTTTAAATGCCTTTACAGGTTACTAGTTTGGAGTTAAGCAGGAGGTCTGGTGTTAGAATTATTGCTCTCACTCTGATGTTCACATGTGTGGTGTAAACACTGTGTACATATGCACGTGGGACTTACATATATGTTTGCATTTGTGCCTGAGCATGGGGGCACGGGGGCACATTCAAATGTTTAAATACATTTTATTATTTATTTTGTTCCAAATGTTTTTACACACACTCTTAAAAAAATTATCAACTTTGTTGATATCACAAGAAATGAACAGTATCCCTTTTGATAGCATGGGCAGTGATAGGTAAACTTTACTATGCGATCTGGGGTCTGTTAGACCCCCAGATCTCTCCACTGCCCTCAAAAGCATCTGATCAAACTAAGATTGGTTTGATCAAATGCGTTACAAGCTGGTAACAGCTTGTAAACATCAAACTGAAAATGGAAGTGACAGCCATGATCCCAGTACAACCACGTCACCCTAAGGACATACAGATACCTTCTAGGGACGTGAAGTGGTTAATATTTGTCTCCAATATTGAGGCCCTAATTATATGTAAAACTTAGCAATGTGCTCTGTTCCAGTGATGAATTCATATTAGCATTGTTCTCAGCTATGTGCACTAAGTAACACCTTCCCCTGTGTTATGGAGATAAGGAAAAGAGGAAGTGTTTTGTAGTCCTGCTCTAGGGTTTCTTCTCCATAGATGCATTACAGCGAGTGACGGAAAATGTTTGTCTCACTGGCCAACCACTAGGAGGTTCTTGCCAGTGCTTTATGCTGGGGAATATAAATATTTGAGGTGACCTTGGAAAGTTACCGTCCTCCCGGGTCACTGCCTGGGGATGGGTGTGTTTTGCTGGAGTTCACATCTTCACAGTCCTTCTGCCTCAGAAAGGTGTTATGCTAAAGAGGAGTCTAAGCCTGGAGCCTGAAGCTTCCTGCTGCCCCGATAAAGCGGTAGTAAAGCGCATCCAAAAAAAAAAAAAAATCTGTCCCCGGGCAGTTCAGGTCATAATGTGCTGGTATGCATTGCATACCAGCACATTATGACAGACTTACCTGAAAACTAAGCCCTCCAGCAGGTTGCTGTCACCGCTGAAGGTGCTTCCATCTTCACACCATCTTCTCTAGATGCTGGCATCGGCTATCTGATTGGCCAAGCTGGTAATGACGTCACTCCGGCGCATGTGCACGGGAGTCGCTCTTTACAGCATGACTCTGAAGGAACGGCAAGGGTAACCGTGCCATTCCTTCAGAGTGCATGCATCAGTGACGTCACTGGCTGCATCTAAAGTAAATATCTCTTAAACGGTGCATGTTTAGGAAATATTTACAGTACCTACAGGCAAGTCTTCTTATAGGCTTACCTATAGGTAAAAATCATACATGGGAGTTTACTCCCACTTTAAGGGGTAGAAGGGTTGGAGGTGTAAAAGGTCTACCTGGATTGGCACATCAGGGGTTACACTTTGTCTGCCAAAGAGTGTCAAGAAGAGCTGGATACCACCTGTGGACATTGCATGGAGTTCTGGTGACTCCTTCATGGAGTACATGCACTGCCCTAATGCTCCTCTTCAAAATTTTCTATTTTTTTTTTTTTTTATATTGTATATTTAACTGACCAAAAGGAAACAATTAGGATTTTTTTTTTTTGTCAGGGTTAGCACTTTAAAAACCGAACTCAAGTATGAATTCTCATCACCTGATTTGGAATTATCTGTGTTTTAACTAACTACAGGGTAATTCTAAAGGTTTGCAATGATATATAAAACGTTATGGTCAACATTGGAATAAAAAAATGGCAAACTATGTCTGTTTTAGCATTTACATCCAGCTACTGGATTATGAGCCTACTGCAGGAAAATAATCTGAGTATTACTGTTCAGGTAATATTGGCTGTATTTTAATTTATGTTGTAAGCAAAGAAATAGGTCTGTGGAAATTGTTGGAATCATGGGAAAACTCCATAGAAACTATTGAAGGTTGATGAAAATGGAGGTCTGTTGCGTGAGAAAAGTCTGAGCTCTCTCGGTGAATCTGTGAACAAATATTTACAGCCATTTACAGCAAACAGGATAGCTATGGAAACCCATGCAGCTCTGGTGCTAGGAGATGAGGCTAGACACTCTTTCTTTTTAGGTTTATAATGAATATGGAACTTATATGTGGAAGAATATTCTGTGCTATGATGTCTGCACTAGAAAAGAGTGACTTACCGACATGGAAATTTAACATGCTATTTTCAATTTGTTTTTGATATTTTTTTTTGTAACACTGATAAAAGTATAGTAGCTCCACTCAGGGGATGCTGGGCTCCTATTGCCATGGTTGGAGGGCTACAAGCTTGCAAGCATCTCACCATATTGACGCCAGTTAATATGCCCATCTATACTAGCTACTTGTGAATTTGGAAGGAGAATAATGTGCAATATGAATAATTTCCTCCATATCTCCAATTTCATGGAGACTCAGAAATTGATGGCACACATGGTGTGTCCCAGTGTATCGGAATACATAATTTTGCGCCGTTGACTATATGCATGGCTAAGGATTTGAGGTACAGTTTAGGTGATAATAATGAATGTTGCAGAAGAAAGTGCACTGGAGTGTAATCCAGAGTATAAGTAGTAAACTGAAAAATACCAAATCTATTATTGAGGGTGTTTTATGGGTATATTGATTAAAGGTTTTGGGGATGCCAAAAGTCGACCAGGCCCAATTCCCTCACCGAAAATGTTAATGAGGTAAGTGAGCATCCGGGAGTGCCTGTGACCATTCCAAATCTATCTTTAGTAAGGTGATGTCTGATAGCGCTTTAGGCACAGGTTCCCACTACATGGACCTCTCTACTAGTCCCTTTTCACAATACAATTAGGCTTATTTTGCTTTTAACTACAAGCATGTTAAAATGTCTGCCCTTTGCCTAAACCTCTGCCTATTGCCTGACACTATTTGGGCCTTACTTTCTCCAAACTGTCCTCTCTACTCTTTAACTGAACCAATAATGCCCTCTTCACTCATAATCACACGCGATGTATGCCTTAAGGAGTTTAAATTTTGTGGGTTTATTTTACTAGTCTTTGTGCACGGAAGCAATTTTAGTTTCACAAGTGTCAACAAGCAGAGATCAAGAGCATGCTATGTGCAATAATTCTATGTGGGTTTGCTTTTATATTGGAAGAGAGAAAGGGTAAAGGGCCACAGGGCCATAATTCGGACTTTACAGGCAAGATGGACAATGATATAGTATAAATATATATTTTATTAACCATAAGTCATATCAAACAGGCCAAGTAAAAAAAGAATTAAAAACATACGATAGGCATATGATAGTAATGAGTATCTAGTGCAAACAAGAGAGTTGGCACCAAGTAAACGGCAGTGAGCCCCTGTACGTCAACGCGTTTCGCTGTTTTGCTTCGTCAGGATACACTTGGGGGTAGTTGGAAGGAACAGGTCTCACTATCAAAGATAAAATAAATCCATCAGACATTATATTACAATAACGTGTTTTGTGGCTTTAGGAGTGTTACTTCAATTTTTGCTTTTATATCTTTTCTACATAATGTTTTTTCTCCAACTTATATTGTTATGTTTCTACTGATAACTGATTATTTGGGAATACCAAAAACGGGACTGAAACATGATCTAATAATATTCATCACACCTGAAGATTATACTATACTATTACTATTTTTTTTTTTCAGATTGTAAATACACATGCCATTCTCAGTGCCAAGGCCAGGTACAACTGAACTGTGAACCGAATGGGAAATTAATGGAATGTTCACCTGCGTACGACACATTGGACCACTCGAATAACAATGATAAGGTAGACTATATTATGTTTATCTGATGACTCTCTTAGGTTATAAATCTGTAATGTATTGGTCGCTTACTGCATGTTTTGGAGAAAATGTTGATTCTTCTGAATATTTATGTGTTGCTATATTTAGTCCAAGACATAAAGAAATTGGTACAGACTTACAATGGGTATAGAAAAGAATCATCCCTTTTAAAATAATCACATTTTGTTGCTTTGCAGCCTGAAATGAAGACAGGCACATTTTTGTGTTATCTAGCTGTATTCACTTTTTATAACTCCCAAGTAAAAGATATAACCCTAACATGGAGTTGGATTTTATTGGGAACCATCATTGTAGAACTAAAATAAAAAATTCCTGCATTGTGGTTCAAGAGACATTCCTAAAAGCTTGGAAGAGAATATGAGCAATGCATCATTTTGTTATTGGTAATTCTTACTTCAAAGCAATCAATAGATACAAAAATAAACGGGTAATAGAATTAAGGACATAGATTCTACCAATAGGTTTCCATTTACCAGGGAACACTTCCTCTTTAATGCTCGAAGATGACTAATAAACATTATTGTAATGAAGGAAGAAAATGACATTTTCACATTGTTTCTGCAGTTATACTTTGTAAAAAGCCCCTGTATTTATATGAAAGAAATGCAGGAGGCCATTGTTTAATTTTTTTTTTCTGTGTTTCAAAATGAGGGTGCTTTTGTAGAATTAAAGTGACTTTGTCATAATTGCTGTTACTTGCCTGATAGGCAAGCTTAGCTTCATTTCTAGCGAAAGCTGCAGTAGTCCACAATCTTGGCTCTCCTAACCTAAATGAACCTAGAAATTCCACCCATCCAGTTGCGTACTTCCCTCAGCATGGCAGCCATGGTAGGTGTCGGTAGGCAGTTGGATTAGGGGTTACCTGTATCATTTCAGTTTATATGGATAGGGGGAGTGGGCTAATGCAGTTCACTAAACTTGTTCTATAAAGGGAAAGAACAGTGAGTTTTCGGGGGGATATATATTTTGATTTCTTACAGTGTTTACCTTAAAGTGTAAACATGGGCAATAGAAAAATTGGTATATATGATGATGTTCATCACTGGAATTAACACTGCAGTTGTTATTGTATTCTGAATGCCCATGTAACATAGCTTTATTACTTGTTAACCCTGTCAATAGAGTTTTCCACTTTTTATAACAGGGTAACAACACTGTTCACTCTACAGTAAAATCACACAGCAGTGTTGTCACCCTGTGGACAGAGTCATTTTATGATGAACATGTAGTTTCTGGTTAAATTTAACTGCTTGACCCCCCCAAGCCATATCTGACACTTCTCACATGTAAAAATCAGCATTTTTTTTTTTTTTTTAAAACTCGATCATTACTTAGAACTCCCAAACATTTTATATTTTCTGAAAGTAAAGGTCCCAGAGAAAAAAAAAAGTTGACTGTTGCAATTTATATCACACAATATTTGCACACCATTTTCTCAACACAATTTTTTTCAATAAAAATACAATTTAATGAGTTGTAGTGCACACCAACACAATTTAATGCCTTATTGTTCGTTATCCACTTAAATTTTTTTAAACGTTTTTCCTTTTTGTTAACTTTTTTTTTTTTTAATTATTTTTTTACATCCTGTCAGAGTAATTCAGTGCCACCAAAGTGATACTGTACTACCCTGGGGGGGTCATCAGGGATTTATTTTTGATTATCGCTGTTATAAGCAATAGTTTTAGCTGTCATTAATGGCTTTTATTCGTGAGAGATTGCTTGATTGCCATTCATGATTGTTTTGCTGACATTGGAATCATGTAATCGCTGTGACCAATCATAGCAATCGCATGATACCAGGTACCAATCACCATGATTTTCTGTGTCCGCCAGACACAGCGGTCATGGGTTTGTGTCGCTGCACGCATGTTTGCTGCAATGTACAGGTATTTTGTGGTGCCTGCAGCTGCCATCCGCTCGCAGTAGTATTATTATTATTATTATTATTATACAGGATTTATATAGAGCCAACAGTTTACACAGCGCTTTACAATATAAAAGGAGACAATACAGTTACAATACAATACAATACAATACAAGAAGATTAAGAGGGCCCTGCTCAGAAGAGCTTACAATCTAATAGGGTGGGGCAGGTGGTACAAAAGGTTGTAACTGTGGGGAATGAGCTGATGGAAGTGGTAGGAGATTAGTTGGACTATAATTATTAAGAGCGGGTCGACAGGTTGTTGAAGTGATCCTAGTCCAGCCTTTTATCAATTGGCATTCCTTGAAGCGCACCAGTGGGGTGGATCTACGTAAGAAAACAAGCCATACATGACCTCCCTATAATTTGACGGTCACAGGGTTCCGGTAAGCCTTGTGTGAATCATTTGTGGTGGAGGTTGGCTCACTAGAGTGGGATGCACATTATTTCTTTTGTGTGGATTCTATGAGAAGCATTTCTTTTGTGTGGACATTCACATATTGTTTGTTTATGTCTATATGCATGTTGGTGTTTTATCTGTATCTATTGAGAGCAGCACATTTTTCTGGTTAGCCCTCATGCACACAGGCTGTTAAAAAAACGTTATGAAAACGCCAGTATCTTTGCAGTGAATTTTTTAAACTTTTTTCAGCTTTTTTCAGCGTTTTTGCAATAGCGTTTTTGAGCGTTTTTGAGCGTTTTTCCGCGTTAGCGTTTTTGAGCGTTTTTCAGCGTTAGAGCGTTTTTACAGCTGAAAAACGTCTTTCAGAACCCACTGGTCCTGGGTTTTTTTTACAGCTTAAAAACGCCTATGCCACTTGCAGCTCAAAAACGCCTAGGTGGGCATGAAGCCATAGACTAACATAGACAGGCCTTTTTAAGCTGCAAAAAAAGCTCAAAAAAGCAGCTGTAAAAACGTCCGTGTGCATGAGGACTAATAGTTTTGGGTTCAATACCGCCTTCAGTTTAACATGCTCGTTTGTCCACTTTCTTGTTTTATTTAATGTAGAGATTTGTAGTCTCCCCTTTGCGGTGGGGCTTAATTGCACGTTATTCATAGTAACAAGGTTTTTAAACATTAACACACAATAACATTTCAACCAATCTGATGTCTTACCTAAAAATGTACAAAAATTAAACCACTGCCATAAGAGATGTGAAAGAAAGGTAGTTATCACAGCCCTGGACCCTAGTATGCAAAGCCAGGGTCATTGCCATGAGAGGACTAAAACTGCTAACCAGACAGGAAGAGTGTGTTCATGGCAGAGTGCTTTGGGAATTTGTACTGAAAATCCATTACCACATTAAAGGGTTTAAAACCATTCCAGCTTTTCATTAGTCGTATCTTAATCTTTTAGTCTTCCGGACTTTAAGTCTGACATATGTTGTATATGACAGTGCTTCCCAAGTCAAGCCCCCCTTCCACTATATTTTATAGAAAATAAGATAACCACAACTAGATACCTGTGTGTGTGATGCAACCTGTTTCTCAGTAGAAGAACTCATATAAAATGCTCTTGCTGGGTCATATATTGTAATGCCCCGTACACACGGTCGGACTTTGTTCGGACATTCCGACAACAAAATCCTAGGATTTTTTCCGACGGATGTTGGCTCAAACTTGTCTTGCATACACACGGTCACACAAAGTTGACAGAAAATCCGATCGTTCTAAACGCGGTGACGTAAAACACGTACGTCGGGACTATAAACGCGGAAGTGGCCAATAGCTTTCATCTCTTTATTTATTCTGAGCATGCGTGGCACTTTGTCCGTCGGATTTGTGTACACACGATCGGAATTTCCGACAACGGATTTTGTTGTCGGAAAATTTTATCTCCTGCTCTCCAACTTTGTGTGTCGGAAAATCCGATGGAAAATGTCCGATGGAGCCCACACGCGGTCGTAATTTCCGACAACACGCTCCGATCGGACATTTTCCATCGGAAAATCTGACCGTGTGTACGGGGCATTAGTCTTTTAGAAGTATAGTACCCTTTAATACTTCTATTGCTGAAAATCAACACAGAACACATATTGCCTTTGCCTTCTCATGCAGTCAGGTGTGAGTGAAGATGAAAAACAACTGTTATTAGATGCCCACCAGAAGTAGTTCCTGGCCCAGGGATTTCTCAGCTTACCTTCCATAGCAGCTCAGGGAGGACAGTCCTAATAAGAAAGAGGTAGCTTAGATCAGATCAGAGGTAGCTTAGATGGTCAGCTGGGCCAGAGTCTGACACACAGCTTCTCCAAAAGCACCAGCTACTGTGGGGAGACCTTCCCCGATTGCTACCAGAGTACTCCAGGTCCACTGGGAGGCGCTTTGTTTTTGGACCCCCCCCAATCTGTTTGCTTGAGTTACCAGAGCTAACCTGGAGTTCACTCCAAGATACACTGTTGAGTATAAGCACAAGTAGGTCTATTCTGTACTGTTTACTAAAGTAGTGATTTTCAACGTGACTTCCTGTTTGTCACGGAACCCCATCGCACTCCACTTGAGTGCTTCCGTCAGTACACTGTTTCCTCCAATCTGGACTTTTTAGATATCAGATATTACAGCCCATATATTGTAACTAAGAACCAGACGAGACTAGCTCAGTTACACATCTTGAATGTGGAATCTTTATTAGAATACAGTCTTATATACAATTCAGAAGGAGGTCCCCCCTCCTTACCATATTACCCTACCAATTAACCAGAAACATAAATTAACCTGAGCTAATTAACTAGTCATTTACCCAGCCTAAGTGACTCAGAGGTTTGACCTTTCAGGTCAGCCTTGCCGTCTTTTAGCTCAGAAGACACAACACACATTATCATAATTCTAAGCACTGATAATTCTTAGCAGACGGTCTGTCTCCTACATTGCAGACCATGGAATCCTCATCCAGCCAATGCTTTGATTAATCAGGTATTGCAGATGGCATGGCAACAGTCTACAAAACTCTTACAATGTTCCATCATTCTGATATAGTAGAATTAATGTATCATATATTTCTTGAGGGATATTGTTGAACAATATTACTGTTCCATTTTAAGTAATCTAAACCACATTCTTAATTTCCATCATTTTCTCAGTCACCCTGTGCCCTCAATAGACACAGGGTGACTTAGACTTAGGAGGTGCATGGGGAGTTGGAACAAGGGTTTCCCAAGCTTTCCAAGGGATTCTGGGTTCCATGAGCCCCGCCCAAAGTGACTCCCGTCACACTGTTGTTCTAGAATCCCATGGAGACTATACTATACAAGCATATGGCACCCTGATTGAGTCACAGAGACATTGCTGAGAAAGTTTTTTTATTATTTTGCAGTGTATGCTTGTTTTAATATAAAACACATATAGGCGTGCTATCCCTTTTAAAATATATATATATATATATATCTCAAGTTAACAAATCCAATTAAAGAATATATATATATTGTAGCAGAGCGTCCCAGAGCGAGCCAAGAAAAGTCCTGTTCGGAGTTTATACGTCTCCCAGGCTCCTCTCATACACGTTCAGGGATCTCTGATCCACAATTCAGTTCGGCTCTTGGTCCTCTCCCCCAGGCTGAATTAAACTCACCCGTGACAGACAGCCTTCGCTCTCTGCCTTGGAAACACAGACAACACTGGTCTGTGAGAGCAAAAGGTTGGTAAAAAGCCGTTAAGCTGTATCTGTGGAAGCTGACAAGCTGTAGGCTTGCTCAGCCTGGTAGTTAGGGCTTGTATATATTGTGTAGTTAGTGCCGAGACATGGCTAGGTTTTTGTTTGACCTTTTTTTGTTCTGTTTGTTTTCTGAAGCATTGTACAGCATCTGTATATAGACTTGTATATATTACCAATAAACACTGAACTATTTGTCACTACCTCACTGGATTTGGTAGCTGTGCCTGAAAGACTGCTCATCCCAGGGAGCTTTGTACCTGCTACCAGTCCCCCAGGTTACAATATATATATATATATATATATATATATATATATCCACAGTGCTTATAGATAATGCAAATCAATAAATATAGGGCAAAATGTGAATATCAGTGAGCGTAAATCCAAAAAATGTGACTCAGATTGAACCAATAAAATAAAGTCCAAAGAAAGAAAAGTCCAAGGAGGTGATTCACTCCTTGTGAATGAATATAGTGGTGCCACAAGGAAGTAAGGGTGCCATGTGACCGCTCCACACAATAGTAAAGCAGGTTGCTTACCAGACCCGCAGCACCTTTCAACCTGGCCATATACTGTAAATCCGAATACAACAGGTCTGGATGGATGCACTCAATAAATAGTGGCAAAAATAAAAAAGGTGCCATAGCGTAGTATTTTTTAAATCACGCTTTAATAAATGAAAAGGCACCTACAAAATGCTCCAGTGTATACAGCATAACATGTATAACTGCATGACTGTGAAATAAAGAAGGTACTTCTTACACTATATATTAAATAATAAAAACAAAGGTGTTAGTATGTTTGGAAATCTACAGTATGTGGAAGCCAAGTTGTGTTGTCAAGGTCCCTCTGCTCAGCATGATCCTTAGCGTTAATTTAACAAATAACCCATCCTAGGCAACACACAGCAATAAACAGATTAAAGACAGATATGCCTAGAATTAACTACGGTAATTATACTATTTTCAGGACATTCAGGCACAGTGTTCAGTTTGCTTGCTGACTGGCTGGTAAGTGTGCTTTAAACATGCGCCTTGCCCTAAAGGCTAGTCATTGATTGCTAAGACATGCTGGAGGCCTTCAGCTGCCTGGTGTGCTGGGCTTCTGATCTGTGTCTGCAGCTATACGGAGGAATAGGGTTACCTTTAGGCATGCCAGCCTTTAATCCATTTATTGCTGTGTGTCACAGGATATGAGCTTTGTTAATTTAGAGGTAGAGACCATGCTGTGCAGAGGGGTCTTGACGGGGCAATGTGGTTTTCCTATATGCTACTGACATCTCTGCCTTATATTTTTTTTTTTTTTTAGTGTAAGGAGGTATTGGGGTTTTTTTTTGTTTTTTTTTTTGCCAGGCAACTTATCTGATCAATGAGAAGAAAATGAATTTTCAGAGCTGAAAACCTCCTCAATGATGGAATTACATTCTTATTTTTATATTTACTCTGCAATTAGTTTGAGGGGTTTTGCTTTAATGAAGGCTTAGATAAAATACTTCCATGTCTACAGTCTATAAGTAAATATACGTATCATACAAGGTTTGTATTTTTTAAACCTACTCCTTTTTCCTGTGTTTGCTACTCCTTTTTCCTGTGTTTGCTATGTGGAGTATAATACTAATAGGTAGAGTATGCCCACAATCTGCCACTCTCGCTGAACCCCCCCCATGACCATGATTTTCACCAGACTCTGTATTGTACTCTTCACCAGATACCAGACTTTGCTGCAGTTCTTCATGTAATACTTGAGCATGGATGTGTTCACTCAGTATGAGCATCATGTATATGGGAAAATGGAGCTCACATACTAGATAATAGATGAATGTGTGCAGACTTGCATTGTGTGCCAATGCCCCTTGTTTTGTCACTGAATGCAAGTGTCAGCATACCTTTTGTCCAAGTTTCAGGTTAACTGATTAATTTACAGTACCAGTCATGCATTACTAATAATATCTAGCATCTTGATCTCTATTCACAACATACAAAGTGGTATGATCATAAAATCAGAGCTATAATGTTGGAATGGGGAATAATTTGCAAAGTATTTAGTCATCCTCCCAGTAGAGTAAATCTGTGAATTTTTGTTGTTTCATATAAATAAAACATATCTACTA
Organism: Aquarana catesbeiana; assembly: GCF_042186555.1. Classification (NCBI taxonomy): domain Eukaryota; kingdom Metazoa; phylum Chordata; class Amphibia; order Anura; family Ranidae; genus Aquarana; species Aquarana catesbeiana. Next base: position 276,208,412 of record NC_133326.1, read on the forward strand.
TTATGTCGTATGGCATACCAGTAAAAAATAAATTCTTAATTCAGTTCAACCACCATAATATACAGCTCTGTGCCCAAAACATAAAAGGCAGTCCTAGCATCAGATATATTTGTTCATGTTAAGTACTTGCATGTTTGTCTGTGAGACTGTTGCGTGTGACACTGTAGGCATATTATGTGTGTATAAGGGTTCAAGCTCAAGTCAAAATTACTGAGGCTTATGCCAAGATTAATTGCATTCACTTTAATCAGGTTGATTTAAAGTGGACCTGTGGGTTCACCCTATCTTCTTAGGTGGACTTAGGTCCAAAGAAGAGGAACCTACCAGTTTTGCGGACATCTCCATTCTATCTTCAGGGTACCCTGAGATCTGCTATATTGATTAGGGCAGTACACCTCTCAGATTTTATGCAGCAGGTATGGGCAGGTGTACATGACCAGCTGAAGACAGAAGGTCTGTCCAAATCAAAGGTCAACAATGCCTATGGCAGTCCACATCTCTTTGCATATAATCCCACATGGGGCAAATACCTCTGGTTAGGGATAGACGTGTACCTCTGGACACTGTCAATGTCCAGGGGTGTACATCCATCCCTAACTACGGGTGATCGCATGTGAACAGATGCCAACAGCCATGGACTGTGTCATTGATTTGTACAGGCTTCCTGTCTGCGACTGATCAGAAACCGCTGGAAGTACCTGCCATAAAAAAATGCTGTTCTGTGCGGGGTATAGCCCTATTCGGTTTAGCAGATCTCCTGGTACTTTGAAGATGTGAGCAGAACCTGTAGTTTCCACTTCTTCCAACCTAAGGCCACCTTAGAAGGTAAGCCCACAGGCCCACTTTTAATAAACCTGATTAAAAGTGATTACAATCAATCCTGCTTAGCATAAACCTCAGTTATTTTGACTTTACCATCAGCGTCAAGTTTCCAGTACAAAGATCCAGCAAGTACATAATACCACAATCAAAGCCAATGCCAGAGAAAAATTTCATCAGAAAAATTACATTGATCTCTACAGTATCATTTGGGATGTTGGGGAACCACAGTGACAACCAGAGTCTCCAATTCTAAAATGCTTACAGCGATACTCATACTCCAGGAGTAAACTTTTTGCAGCCGCAGCATTAATCCAGAATGTCACAAAGCATAAAAAAAAAGCCAAAAAAAAAAAACACCCAAAAGTGAGCGCCTTCATTCAAAAGCCTCAAGGCAGAAACCTCTGCTAACTAACTAAAATGGGCATTATTGCTTTTCTTGCATTTATCAGGAAGTCTTCGGTCATGTGTCCATTGCCGGAAGGAATTAAGATTTGCAGGGAACATAAAATAAACGTATTACAAAGCTCTTTCATATTTCTAGTGCAATTATGGAGAATAATAGTTTGTGACAGGCAGCAAGAAATTTTCTTCCTGTAATCACTTTTATGTACGAGGCCCTTTATTTGACAGATCAATTCTTACAGCATAGTATGTCCTACTATGGTAATTTAATTAAAATTTTCATTGGATCACACCTGTGGATTCTGGATTGTCTTAGTAAAGACAATGATAGTTTTGGCAGTGAATGGGTATTTGGGCTTGGCCTCTGTTTCCTGTTCATTTCCAGCAATTATCTTCCTGTCAAGTGCCCAGTTCATCAGGCTGCGGAAAGGCCATGGTGTCTGGGCAAGCTTGCCAAGGAAGATATTCAGGAGGGCTTTTATTCCAGCATTTCCTTGGCTCTTTTAAACTGGTTTTGAGCAACAGAAAACATATCTGCAGGTTTGTGACATTAAGGTATTTCTGTGTCAATATTATATATGTTAAACTACACACAAGTGCAGCAAAGCAGATTATGCATTTATGTTCATTATGTATGCTGACTCATATACTCCTCTGCCCACATCCTTTCCAATTGACTAGTACACATTTTTTCTTTTTCCGATCACTACATTTTATCTTAAAGCGTAACTCCAGAATTTGGACAAAGTCTAGCCTTGCACTGCTCCCCCCTTCCTCCACACTGCAAGGGTTAATTGCTTGGTTAGTCCAGGGGTGCAGGAAAAAAGTAATGCATACCTTACCTTATTCCTTGCTCTAACAGGGTCCCTCCATTGGTGCAACCGGTCCCTCCAAGCCTCCTATCTAGGGCACTCCAGGCCATGGTCGCACGCCTGTTTCCATGACGAATTCAGGGTTAATAGCCCGGAATTGTACGTGATGACGCAGAGGGACTGCCCACATGCCAGGGCACCAGAGGGGAGGAGAGTGCCAGAGTGGGAGTAAGGCATGTAATGCATGCTCTTAGACATAATGAGCACTTAATTCTTGCTTTGGGGGGCCCACAGTAAGACCCCTTTCACACTGTGGCAGTTTTCAGTCGTTTTAGCCCTAGAAATAGCGCCTGTATAGCACCTGAAAACTGCCTCCCATTAATTGCAATGGGTGCTTTCACACCCGGGCAGTGCGCTTGTAGGACGTTAGAAAAAATCCTGCAAGCAGCATCTTTGGGGCGGTTTGGGAGCACTGAATGGGCAGCGCTTCCGAAGCACCTGGAAAAGCGATTCCGAAGCGCCTCAACACGGGTGTTTTTAACTCCTTCTTTGGGGTTAAAAGCGCCCTGCTAGTGGCCGAAAAGTGGCACAAAAGCGCTGCTTAAACAGCGGCACTTTACCGCTAACGGCCAGCGCTTTCAGTGTGAAAGCAGCCTAAGGGTAGATCTTGTCTAATTTCTAGAGTTTGCCTTTTTTTTTTTTTCTTTCTCGCTCCTTATATAATATCCATATTATATATAGTAAGGACTGTCATAGATGGGCATATTTTTCACCAAGAAAGTCAAGCAACAAAACTTCAAAGATACTTTTTTTTTATCATATAATACTGTTTTCACCTGCTTTTCTTGCATCTTAGTGCTGCTGACTTTCCCCAGCCAGTTATTTTTGACATGCACTTGCTCCAGCAAGCTGCTATATTTGTATCTAGATATACTGTGTAACAGTCCTATTTTTAAATGCCGTCTACACTGTAGGTTCCAGATAAGACATTGCTATTTACAATTAAACATATAATCACAATCCACTATTGAAACAACAATTATATTTTTACTCTGTTTTGCCCTCCCGACCCATGCACCACGCCTTTAAATATGGGTAGTATATCCTCCCATTACCCAGCAGATATACAGCATAATTAAGGTCAACATCTGTATTAAATAATTGGTCTGTCTAAAAGCAAACCAACTGGAGAGAGGCCCGGAGTGTCTAACCAAGGAGACCATAGAGCGTTGAACTTTCCAGGATGACCCCAATGTTGAAAAATGTATTTTTCCAGCCTTAGGGTGTCCGCCATTTGGGTAGTCCATTCTCGTAAGGTAGGAGGCTCCCTTCCAGTGCCTGAGGATAAGTTTACATGCCTGGAAAAGAGCCCTGGCTATAGCCTGTTTGGGGTTGTCCTCGATGGCAAGGTCATCTAGGATTCCCAATATGCAGGGCTTAGGGCCCATCTGGATATTGAACTGAAATACCCTGTTGATGGTATCAACAACCCCCGACCAGTAGAGATGTAGCTTGGGACAACGCCACAAAAGGTGAATAAGGTCTCCAGGGTCCCTTACACCCATTCTATTTAGCCTTGCAGGCGTAAGGTGCACCGGCAATACAATATATATTTGGGACAACCACTGTGCCACATTGAGAGAGCACAACTGTACCACCTGTAGAGCTTCCTCCCACTGCTTCTCCTCAAATGTGGCCACCGCCTTAAATGGAAAGCCTTTCAAGTGTGTAGACAAGAGCATAGAATAACACGGTGATATAAATCCCTTGTAGTAAGAGACTTCTGTCATATAATGAAAGATGGAGGCTGGGGACTGCAATCACAACACTCCTCCCTACTGTGCTCTAAATGCATGGTGTAGCTGCACATAGGGTTAATACATTGATTGAGGTTGACTAAATTTAGTCTGCAAGTCTGTGAAGGAGCACAATATGCTGTTGGAAAAAATGTGTACCAAACGTGTGACTCCGTGTATTTGCCATCGTGTTCCACACATAAAACTTTAAAGTTAGAATTACATTTTTACTATTTACAGCAAACAGATGGAACACTAAGCTTCACTAGCTGACCCTAAAAGTGATGTTGTCCTTTAAAAGGTAAGCCAAAGTAAGAAACTTCCAAACACATTTTCATTACCCTTTTGCCTCCACCCCTGAGCAGGACAAGTCTCCTAGTCCCTCCACCAAGCTTCATATTTGCTGAGATTGTGGCACCAAGACCAGAAACGTTACCATTTTTGTTTCTTAAGGCTTGGTCTGGATTTACAGTAATTAAAGCTGAAGTTTAGTAAGAAAAAAAATGTGATAAAGCACCATTCACATTAGGTATGTGTTAATGGTGTGTATTTCATTATCCACAGGTTGCTGCTTTGGCTCAAAATCTTCAATGCTGTATCCCCTTCACAGCTGCCAGATACTGCTATGAGCGGCTATTTTCTGACTTTGTGAAGGTTAACACCAGTGGCTCCTAATCAAGAATGCTGCGCTGTTTGCCTGCCTCTGTCGTTCATAGGACTCGTCTTACTACACTCCCATGATGCATCCAGTTTCATTCTACTCCTCCATTCACAGAACTCGTTGCATCGTGGAGGTGTAGTAAGGCAAATCCTATAAATGGTAGAGGAGTCAGGAGGGGATGAGCAAATGGCACAACTCTCCTGATTAGGAGCTGCTACTGTTCCTTCACAGCATAGCTTTGTAGGTGACATGGCAGTTGTGAAGATGACCTGGCATGGAGGAGAAGCAGCCGGCTGCAGGTAATGTATACACACCATTGCACAAAACCTAATGCGTATGGTGCTGTATCCAAAAAAAAAAAAAACAAAACAAAACTTTTTATTAATTTATTACCTTTATTAATTGTAAACAGTGACGGCTGGTGCTCCATTTTTTTTTTTTTTTTTTTGTGGGGGGGGGGGGGGAACAGTCGGTCAGTCCTTCAATCTTCAACCAAAAGGCTCTAATTATGTACTTAAAAAAAAAAAATTGAAATCCATGATTGGTACATTCAGCCTGCCCATACATTGTTCGAATATCGGCCAGTTCCTGCTGAATCAGTCGAGATTCAACCCATCTATGGCCAGCCTTACTCTGACTCGTTTGCTTCAATACTTTTGAGTCCATGACCTGGAACTAGTATGCAGACAGTGGCTTCTGACTTTGATTTGACTTGACTGGCATGTATCATTATTTCTGGTCAGTGATTTAGAAGCTTTAAAGCATAGTGTCTCTGCACAGCAACCACCAGATAACTAGCAAATTTCCTGAAGACAATTGGAAATGGCAGTTCCCTTGTTGCGTACTTTTAATATTATGTTTAACAGTTGGTGGTGCTATTGCTATTATGCAGTCTAACTCCTGAACACATCCAGCCTTATTTAACTCTAGTTTGCATAGATATTTATAATCAGACGTATTTTCCCTTAACACCTTCAAGACCAGTATAAATCTTATTAGCATAGAGCAACACAGCAGAAGTACCGAGGATTAGTGAGGTGTAAGGAGATTTATGAACAGCTTGCCTTTTAAGTCTGAGCACTTCTTAGAAGTGAAATCTAATGTAGAGGTATTTTATTGAGATTATCAATTAAATCAGATTAATTAATACACAAGATGTTAAACTGACATCATACCATGGAAAGAATGTATACAAGTCTTTTTAAGAGAAGCGGTTTTAACAAATGACTTGTATAGAGTTCAATAGTAATGTACCCAAATTGCATGTAAAACACACCTAAAAAGCATTGTACCCAAAATTCACCTAAAGTGCATCACAAAAATGTGAACCCGGCCTAAAAATTTCAAGTACCAGAGAAGACGTGACTACATAGATGGTCAGGTCCTAAAGAACAGAACATTAGGCCTTGTACTTTTTGTAGATGGCATGCTTTAGGGCTTGTATAGATGGATGCAGCATGGATTTAGGTGGATTTGATATAAAGAGAGAAACTCCGCTCTCAGGATAGCAACAATATTATAACAATATTATAGCAGGTTGCAGCCTCCCCTAATCAGTCCCTGGAATGGGACTGAAGAAAGTAATGATGTGCAGGTGTGGGGTTGGTGGCGCTACCTACTGGCTAACTTATAAGGATGAATATAGTGGCAATGTGCATGCCAGTGGTGAATGCGTGTATGGAAGGGTTAGTTACCCAGATAATGCAGGCTCCATGCATCCATACCAATGTGCAAAAAATAAAAAAATAAAAAAATGTGCAATACACAGATAAAAATAAATATTAAGTGAATCCCAATAAACCTCACATATATATGTGTGCATAAGAATAACCTTGAGAGATAAACCTCATGGGATCCATGTACCATCAAAAAAACCTTAATGTCCAAAAGATAAAAAATATATACATTATGTGCAAAAATGTATAAAAACCAGCAAAATCCAGTGACACATATATGTAGTCATAAACCGTAATAAAAAGTCAGCATGAAGATATAAAATATATATTAAAAATTATTTGTGAAGCTCCAAAATGACCAGCAAAAAACAAAAAAAGTCCAAAGTGCTCAAGTGACTCTTGTGTTCAGAGAATCGAGTGACTTCTGTGCTCCCCCTGATGGGTCCCCACTCACCAGCTCCCTGCACCCCTGCAGGGGTAATGGGCATGTAAAGATAGCCTGGGATGGTTCCTGGTATCTCTCCTAGTGGTCCACACGTGGTATCTGTAGTCTGTAGGGCCTCAGCAGCTCACTCCACCCAGTAACGGTATCCAAGGGAGTCTTCCTGGTCACTTTTCCCAAAGTTGATTCGTCAGCTGTTCATAGTTAGATCCTGAAATCTTAGGCACATATTGATGTGCATAGTAAACCAGGAAGTAGCGAATCACTACTGTTGTTTTTCGCTGGTCAATATTTATTTTTATCTGTGTATTGCGCATTTTTTAATTTTATTTTTTGAACATTGGTATGGATGCATGGAGCCTGCATTATCGGGGTAACTAACCCTTCTGTACACACATTCACCACTGGCATGCACATTGCTACTATATTCATACTTATAAGCTGGCCAGTAGTTAGCGCCACCAACCCCACACCTGCACATCATTAGGTGGATTTGAGATGCTTTTGAGTTCTTTGTGACCATCTACTGAGCTCATTGTGACCTGTGGTTTACCTACTTTGGAGCTGCTTTGAGAGGCTTTTGTTTCCCCTTTGACTGTTATGGGATAAAAGCAGTTTTAAGGGCTCGTTCACACATGCATCGGGGGGTCTGGGAGACTAGGAAATACAATATTTACTGAAATGGAGCAGAATTATCTGATATAGTTCCTAGAAGATCCTCAACTCTCAAGCACATGTTTAAGACTTGTCATACATCTCTTGACAAAACACAGGTACCGGCCAGCGCCTACTAAGCACTCCTACTAAGCAAGTGAAATGCCTGGAGCAATACTTCAGTAGAAATATTTGCAAGCCAGCAAACATTTCATATTCTTAACCACCTTTTCTATAAGATCAGAGGAAAGATAATGCCCAAATACCAATCATACTCCTTTGATATGAGGATCTTTCTTTTGTGTGTGGGGGGAGGGGAGGAATGTACAGATATTTTTATAATTATAATGTACAAAATGGGTTCCTCAGATTTGGGACTTTAAACGGACCACAAACAGTATTAGATATAAAAATACAAACTTATTGAAACATAAATGACAGTAAAAAACATCAAAGGTGGAGATAAAAAACAAACACATATAATTGGACTAGAAATGGAAACTGGAAAGAGGCCCAGGGACTGTCAAAACGACAGGAAGTCCTTCGAAAAAACAAAATGCTGAGCTTCTTTAGGGACAAAGGGCTTGCAAGTTCCAAATCTGTAGTTTAAATCCTTTTAGTGTTGGTACTCCATCCCACAAGGAGAAAGATCACCACTCGAGGACTAGAGAAAGAGGTTATGGCGTCACGGCTGCGCACAAACGTCAAAACAGGCAGACAAGATGTCCAGTGGCTCACATAGGAACAGATAGTCCCATTAAGAAAATATAGTCAGTATCAAGGACTCTTGACTGTGGTATGATCAAGTGGACCTATCTTCATAAAGGCTTTATATGAGGTGAGAGGTAACTATCCCCAGAGCACAAATCGGCACTGAATCGGTACGGATTGGAGACTGTGTACTATATGAAAGCGTTGCGATAGTTGCAAGCCATACGTAAATGTGAGGATCTATCACCTGGCTAGCTAGCCAGATTGATCTTATAGCTCTTATAAAGCAGCGTGGCCAGGTGGAGCAGGAAATAATTATAATAGTCAACTCATGCTCTGCTAGGTAAATATAGCAAACGTTTAATGTTAAATGTGTCTTTGGAGCTGCCGCAACCACCCCCTAAAGTGTACTAAATCACTTTAATGCCGTGTACACACGAACGGGATTTTGGTCGGAAAAAGATATGATGGCTTTTCCGATGGGATTCCGTTCAAGCTTGCCTTGCATACACACGTCACACAAAAGTTCTCTGAACTTTCGACCGCCAAGAATGCGGTGATGTATCAACACTACGACGAGCTGAGAAAATGAAGTTCAATGCTTCCGAGCATGTGTCAAATTGTTTTCGAGCATGCATAGGAATTTTGCGCATCGAAATTGCTACAGACGATCGCATTTTCGGATAGGAACTTTTTCCGACCGAAAAATTGAGAACATGCTCTCAATCTTTTGCTGGCTGGAATTCGGCCAGCAAAAGTCTGATGGAGCATACACACGGTCGCATTTTACAACCAAAAGCTCTCATCGGTCTTTTGCTGGCCTAATTTCCGATCGCGTGTACGTGGCATAAAAGAACAAATGAGAAAATACATTTTTTTTTGTTTTTTCCAATGTGCAGATATTGGCATCTAGTATAAATGCTTAAAGTAATTCTGAGGTGTAGTAAAATCATGTAAATGTAGTTTGCTGCTGGATATCTAAACACACATCTGACGTCCGACCAACATTTACTGTTAAGGGTCTTCATAGATCAACTGGATCTTCTGAATTCCTGGTATAGGGAGAATAGGCATGCTTTACTACCTACATCCCACATTGTGTACATCTGTCATGAAAGTAGAAGAGCCTGTGACCAGAATGCATTGATACCTTATACAGTGTGATGGCCGATTCAATTTTGCATTGCACATTTACAATTTTACAATGATTATATGTACAATATGAAGTGGATGTGTACTCTGGTGTGGTTACATTTGTACTGTATTGGTCCTTGGGTATAGCTTCTTCTCTAGGAGGATGAACAGTAGCAGCACCATAGTGACAACAGTAAGCCTCACTCCAAATCTGGTTAGATTAGGTAGCACAGTGCCTTAGATGGTCTCACACTGTAGATATGCCTACTGTAAAGGCTAAAAGCACAAGAGTGTCTAGGCGCAGAATGTGCACTACTGTTTTTAGGGATTGGCTGAAGGTAGAGATAGTAACGAAATTCTCCCACCTCTCCACCTCATTCAATCAGAGAAAGCCTTTTATTCATTCTTAAAAATACAAGGCTTCCTATGAAAGGATGAGCAGCCATTCCCAACTCAATTTTGTTCCGGGAACAAGCAGGGAAGTCCCCAAACCGCTGCCAGAATAGTGTACTGTATACTGTATGTAGCTTGTGATATACATACAGTTTATACAGCGTTGAAAGCTGCTACATCGATTAATAAAGGATATATTTAGTTTGGGCCAGCTTAGTCCAAACAAACTACATAAAGTCATAGTTCTCCTGGAGTTCGGCTTTTATAGTTAGTCTGTGCAGTTCAGAATTTTGATTCGGTGCTTCCTTTAAGGTACCCCTCAGTTGAATATATTGAATGGAAAAACAAAGCTCCACCATTCAAATTATATTTGTGGTTTTCCTTCAAGACTAGCAAAGACATTCCTTTCTTTGTGTAATATAAACTGTGTGTAACATCTCCCTTTTTCCTCTTATCTCTTCATATTCGGAGAGCCAGGTGTATGCAGTCTTTCCCACAACTTCATCATCAGGCTAATGTTCGTGATGAATGCTGACAACTGCAAAAAGCTGTTTGTGGTACTGAGTTCAAGTCATGTTCATGACACGTTTGCTGTCCGGAATTGGAAGAGTAATTTTAAAAAGTATAGAATGATCTACAAAGCAGATCTCTCAGCCCTTTTGGGGCTATTGTGTACGTAGGGCCTAAAAATATTTTTCAAATGTTTAAATTGAACCTGTAATATGGTGATGTAAAACATAGAACTTATGTTTAGAAGGCTCCCTTCAAAGCCACAGTCCTACCTTTGCAGGGCTTGCCCACGTAATTGATGTGCCACAGAAGCCATCAAGTGATCTTTGTAAATACTGACTTTCTGTGTGTTAGTATTAGCATAATACCAAGCACATTCCACACGTGGCTGGGCTTGGGTCTCACAGTAGATTACTCAGGCCCTGCGAATTGTGCTGTGCATTGTGGGACGAGAGAAGCATGCACATTTATTCCATACCCAGATGTTTGATTTTAGAAGACTAGCAGGCAGGCACTTTAAGGGTAAAGAGTGGCAGGGAAGGGTGCCGGTGTTCTGACAAAATGGCGAACCCGGCCGAATATCGAACCACGTCACTTCCTGTGATGTGAAATCAGCTGTTGCAGAAAACCACACGCACTGCACATGCTCATGGCATTATCTGTGCAGTGCGTCATCGCTGACTTCACATGTCAAATTCGTCGACCGACGGCCATCTTGCTACACCCTGCACTCGGCCGTACAGAGCCTAAACCCACCCAAGTCTTGCACTCCACACTTATTTTTAAGAGTAAACTCAGCTTATATAGTGAAAAACAGTATTTAGAAGTCCCTGACACTGTTTTGATGTGGAATTTTAAAAGCAGCGAAAATCCTTCAGATCTGACAGGTTTGCTAATCTGACAGAACACCGCTGCTTTTAAAATTTCAACGTGAAAAGAGTGTGACGGATTTGAAAATATAGTCTTTCACTATATAAGCTCAATTTAGTGCTAAAAATAAGTGTGAAATGCAAGACTTGGGTAGGAGTAAAAAGATGTCTGCTGCTGCCTTCTGACTGCAGGCTTAGTACGGCCGAGTGCGGGGTGTAGCAAGATGGTCGTCGGTAGACAAATTTGACATGCAGTCAGCGATGACGCACTGCGCATGTGCAGTGCGTGTGGTTTACTGCAACAGCTGATTCCACGTCACAGAACACCTGCTAACTATCTGTAATGTGACTCTGCTTGGTAGCACCATGTTCATAAAAGCTGAAGTGTAGCTATGGCAATTTTTGCCTAGCTTGGACCAATGTAAGTATGTATGTGCAAAAGCATGTGGGATTCTATATGCATTCTCTGTACGAAATGAGAAGGCAGGGAATGGCATCAAAATCTCCACTTTGTGCAATTGGAGAACGCTGTGCATTTATTGAGAAAATGCAAAGTGAGGCGATCTCTGCTGTACAGGTACCCTCTCCACTTAACAATCCATGTCCACAGGTACAATCATTACTTCCCTCATTCAACCCCACCACTATTGACGAGGTTGCTAAACTTTATTCTAATGTTCAGCCTACCATCTGCCCTCTGGACCCTGTTCCTTCGCATCCTCTGGCTCTATTCTACAGTCTCTAACTCACATCCTCAATCTCTCCCACTCCTCTGGCATCTTCCCCTACTTAAAAAGCCATCACTGGACTCCACTAACCTTAACAACCTACGTTCCATCTCCATGCTCTCCTTTTTATCCAAACTTCTTGAATGTCTGGTTTACAAGCAACTGAGCGACCACCTCGCCGTGACAAACCTTCTTGATCCCCTTCAGTCTGGATTTCACCCTCAACATCCCACAGAAACCACCCTCCTAAAACTAACAAAAAAAATCTACTAAGGGCCAAAACCAATGGACACTATTCTGTACTCCTACTCCTGGACCTTTCTGCTGCCTTTGATACGGTTGACCACCCCCTTATCCTCAAAAAACTCCACGCCTTTGGTCTCCATGACTGTACTCTTCACTGGTCCTCCTCCTACTTATCCAACCACACCTTTAGCATTATTTACAATTCTATCTCCTCCTCTCCTTTTCCTTTCTCTGTTGGGGTCCCCCAAGGTTCTGTTTTTGGACCTCTCCTTTTCACGATCTACACCTCCTCTCTGGGTCAACTGATAGCCTTCCATGGCTTCCATTACCAACTCACTCCTTCAGTCTCCTCACATATCACTAATTTACTAACAGACATATCAGACTGGATGTCACACCACTTCCTCAAACTCAGTCTATCCAAAACCAAGCTCATAATTTCTCCTCCCCACATGCCCCTTGCCATGATCTCTGTCAAGGTTGATGGCACAACTTTTAGCCCATCCCTACATGCTAAAGTTCTAGGTGTAATCCTGGACTCTGAACTATCCTTTCGGCCTCATGTCCAATCACTGTCCAAATCTTGCCGCCTCAACCTCCGCAATATCTCCAAAATATGTCCCTTTCTAACCAACGACACCACAAAGCTCCTAATTCACTCCCTAATCATCTGCAACTCCCTTCTCATCGGTTTACCTTTACAGAGGCTATCCCCCCTTCAGTCCATTATGATTTCTGCTGCTAGGCTTATCCACCATACCAACCGCTCAGCATCTGCTACTCCTCTGTGTCAATCCCTCCACGGGCTCCCACTCACCCAACGAATTAAAATACTAACAACAACTTACAAAGCCATTCATGAGTCTGCTCCCAACTACATCACTAACCTAGTCTCAAAATACCAACCTATTCGTTCTCTTCGTTCCTCCCAAGACCTTCTGCTCTCTAGCTCCCTTGTCACCTCCTCCCATTCTCGCATCCAGGACTTTTCCTGAGCCTCTCCCATCCTATGGAACTCCCTTCACCAATCTGATTATCTGCTACTCTGCTTTTAGACGATCCCTGAAAACCCATCTCCTTTTGTATCACTTGACCCTCCCTCCTAGATTGTAAGCTCTAATGAGCAGGGTCCTCTGATTCCTCCTGTATTGTATTGTATTGTATTGTAACTGTATTATCTGCCCTCATGTTGTGAAGTGCAAACTGTTGGTGCTATATAAATCCTGTATAATAATAATAAAAAAGGTGTTCTCTGAATGTAAAAACTGGCATACCTAAACACTGGCATTATTAGGTAACACTTTTGTGAAAAAAAAAAAATATATATAGCATATACAATTGCTACACATGCCATAATGCAATTCAATGTTGTTAAAAACTGCTTTTTTTTTTCAATCTGCAGCTGCTGTAATTTTCTGTAAAATTAAATGTGATATGGCAACCTGGAGGCATTTTGTACAGAGGTTTAATTTCCTGCTTTTGTGATTGGCTCACTGATCTCCCCAGACATCTGCAGTAAGATGCAAGTATAATTTTAGGCATAGTAATGATATTCTTTGTGAGATACTCCCTAAGGGTTAAAGAAGATCACCATGAAAAAATGTTATTTTCCCATGCAGTGGGGTTAACTGCTCATTTTGTCTAGGGGTGCAAGGGAAAGCTGTACTTACCCGGCCCTTCGATACTCCAGAGAACCGTGCTCCACTACATTCCGTGGTGGACTGTTCCTACCGTCCTCACATCCAGAGCCGGTCTATGGGCGTGATAATGTCAGGAACAGTCTATTCACAAGACCGCTAGCGTGCAGGGGGCAGGAGCGGCAGATTGGCAGATTTGAGTGAGTATATCTCCCCTAGACAAAAACAAACCATTAACCTATGCAGTGCGGGTACAGCCCTACTGCATGGGGAAAATATATTGTTTTCATGGAGTTCTTTATTACTTCTAAAGGGATGCAGACCCTGCAAATTTTCTTCTTGGATCTCTACAAGTGCATCAGCTGATTATATTACCATTCCCACGCAGGAATCAGAATTCCAAGGACCTAGTTGAACAGCTTTTTGTTAAGAAAAGAAACCGGTAGGAATCTGTTTCAAAGTTTGTGAAAATCCTTGCAATGTACCTTGATCACCCAGAGGGATTTTTAATTTCTCAACAAAAGTGGAGTTGCTCTTTAAGTATTCCCTAGCCTCATCTCAATGTTTTACCTTATAGTAGTACCTAGAAAAATCTGTATAGTAGAACTGCTGGGGACTTTTGCGTGCCTCTCTCTGTAAACCCTGTAATTTGCTCTGTCTTGTGTTCTACAAGTTCTTGCTGACACCAGCACTTTGTCTATCTCTGTTGTAATCTCATCACTGTACATGCACACTGGAATGTATTTGGGGTGGATTGTGCTCTTTGTTGAAACAGAAAGCGTGAGATCTGTTGCGCATTTTTCTAAATAATTTCTAAATCATACATGTGCATTTGCATTGGTGCTCATCGCAAAATTAGTAATTTTTTTAAAATCACAAACTGTGCCTTTTGCCAGTAGTAACTACCCAGGAATTATTATTATTATTATTATTATTATTTAAGGTACTTATATAGCGCCGAATGATGGCTCTAAAGCCTTTTAAGGGGCTTACAATCGCACATGTTCAAGTGAGGCATAACTATGATGTAACTAAGTAGTTTGTGAAGCTAGGGTCATACTTAAAGGCTCCATGCACACTGGGCTTCAAAAAATGTCTATTCTCTTGGCAGTAAAAACACTCATATAGAGCATTTCTTGTACAAAGTTTAGACGAGTTTAGAAGAGTTTTACTGGGTTTTTTTTCTGCCAGTAATCTCCAATCAGAAATGCGGACCAGAAGGGTTTTTTTTTCCTGCCTCTAAAAGCTGAGCTCAAAATAGGCCTGTAATCGTCCTGATGTGCACGGACACATAGGAGAACATTGAGCTGCTTCTACAGGCAGAACATAAAACTCTTGTAGAAACAGTGATTTTTAAGACTGTGTGCATTGAGCCTAAGTGGTACTAAACCCGGGACCCTGCATTCACTATATCTGGTCTCCCACAGTACACAGAACATGTACTGTAAATTCAATTATTTTAGTAAAAATGCTCAGTTCTCATCAGCAGTATATAGCAGTCTTGTGACTTCTATGAGTGTTTGGTTAAAGCTGGAGGGAGGAGTTTTCATTCTCCCCTGACTGTCCTAAGAGGCTGCATGACCCCTGACCCTCTGTCTGGACAGTGCTGATTGACAGATCACATGCACCCTTCCTCCCCAAAAAAATCTTTATAGCAATACACACCAAACTGAGCATGTGCAGAGTGCCCCCAAGGCTCTGTTACATCAGCAGATGGATTGGAGACAGTAAAAGGGAAGGATCAGAGAAGACAGGATCAAACAGCCTTTTTACACAATGCGCAGGATTAACCCCTTAGATTCCACAGTGAGTATAACAATCATGATTTACTGCATATACAGAATGATTTTACTGTTGTGGGTTTAGTAACACTTCAAAGGCATATTCTACCTTTTTATAAAAATAAATAATTTTATTTTAATTTTAATATTTATTTATTTATTTATTTATTTTTTGCATTGGCGCCTGACAAGCATTGCAGTGGCAATCTGTAGATTACAGGTGTGGACTTAGCTCAGTTATGGAGCTTGAAGAGGGAAACGGAACTGTTAGTCTCTCTGCCACTGTAACCTTGGACTTCACCAATTATGCATTGGCAAATGACTTGATGCTCCTTGTGTTATAACCCTGTTCTTCTGCATATGCGAGCAGACACTTGATAGGGAGGCCTGAGCATTGAA